>NC_045617.1:92856369-93156369 GCF_009829155.1 Mustela erminea
TTTCAACTGCTTTTGTTAACAAATCCAAGACATCATTGCCAAGGAGATGACCCTCTATGTTTTCTCATAGAAATTTCATGTCTTCAAATTTACATTCAAGTCTTTCATCCATTTTGAATTAATTTTTGTGTATGGTGTAAGACAGTGGTCCAGTTTTCTTCTGTTGTATATGGCTGTCCAGTTGTCCCAACACCATTACTGAAGATACTATTCTTTCCTCATTGTACATTCTTGACTCTTTGTCATAAAATAACCATATATTGTGGGTATATTTTGCTCTATTCTGCTCCATTGATTTATGTATTTGTTTTTATGCCATGTTGTTCCGGATACCATAATTTTGCAACATAGTTTAAAATCAGAAAGTCTGAAGTCTCCTGCTTTATTCTTTCTTTTTTTAAATTATTAATTATTTTTATTAACATACAATGTATTATTTGCCCCAGGGGTACATGTCTGTGAATCATCAGCCTTACACACTTCACAGCACTCACCATAGCACATACCCTCCCCAATGTCCATAACGCAATCACCCTCTCCACATCCTCCTCCCCCCAGCAACCCTCAGTTTGTTCTTTCTTGAGATGGATTTGGCTATTTGGTGTCCTCATGGTTCCATACAAATTTTAGGGCTGTTTGTTCTATTTCTGTGAAAAATGCCATTGGTATTGCAGTGAATCTGTAGATTGCTTTGAGTAGTATGGACATTTTAACAATACTAATTCTTCCAATCCATGAGCATGGACTACCTCTCCATTTATTTGTGTCTTCTTCAGTTTCTTTAATCGATATCATAGTTTGCAGTGTACAAGTCTTTTTACCTCCTTTGATAAATTTATTCCCAGGTATTTTGTTCTTATTGATATAATCATAAATGGGATCCTTTCTTTACTTACTCTTTCTGATAGCTCATTATTAGTGTATGGAAATGCAACTTATTTTTTCATATTGATTTTATATTCTGCAACTTTATTGAATTTGTTTATTAGTTCTAAAAGATTTTTTTTTTTTTTTTTTTTTACTGGAGTCTTTAGAGTTTTCTATGTATATGTCATCTGCAAATAGAGACAGTTTTACTTCTTCCCTTCTTACTTTGTGCCTTTCATTTATTTATTTTTCAGGCTTAATTGCTCTGTATTTAAGACTTCCAGAACTGTGTGTCAAGAGTGAGCATCCTTGTCTTGTTGATCTTAAAGGACACGATTTCAGTTAAAATTTCCCATCTTTTTCAAACCTAATCTTTCTCACTTCACTCCTAACTCAGTTAAAAACCTCACCATCCATCTAGACATCAACTCCTTCTATATCACTACCTTACTGGTGACCCAGTGCCACTGATTTTCCTCCTGCAAAAGCTCTCTGAAGATCTCTCTTCTCTTTCTCCATTCTACCTGGTTCAGGCACGACGAATGTTATTTATTTATTTATTTTTGATTGGATCACTCCTGTGGTCTAAACTCTCAGCTCCTTCCCTTGCAACCCCACCTACTAATCACCTCCAATGTCACTTGTGCAAAATACAAACTAGATCAAATCATTTCTCCCATAAAAGCTGTATAATTTCTCCTCTTCCATAGGATAGATTCACATCCTGGGTTCACTGAAACACACCCCCCCCCCTCCGCAAACTCTCCTGCCACTCCCTCACTTCAGAGCACCCAGATGTTATTTCAACATAAACTTTCCTTCCATGTGGAACACCTACTTAGCTCCTTCTCTAGAAAACTGCACTGCTTCCTGCAATGCAGTCCAAATGTAAACCTTTCTGCGAGCTCCTCCAGATTCCCTCCACCCTTCCTTCTCTGGACATTCAAAGAACTTGTTCCTTTCTCCATCAACCATTCATCGTGTTGAACACTATCACCTATTTTCTTATCCTTCTTTTCTGCTAGATTGATTCCTGAATGGCATAGGTCTCATTCATTTATATTCTGCCACAGGACCTACATAACACACAGTACAGGTGGGACAAAATACTGCTGAATAAATCAAGTGGGTGGTACCCAAAGTAAAAGGAATAATAAAATGAGACCTCAGTGACTATCAACGTTGATCTCAATTAAAGCTAGTTTCTGTTATATATAACTAACTGCAAACGATTATGTAAGTAGTTTTCAAAAGAGTGTGGTATGAACTTGCAAATGGCAAAGCTCTCAAGTTCCCACTTAGGCTTGTTAAATGTTCATCAATGGAGAGAGAGCAACACATCCTCCCAGATTTAGCCCAGTTCTGCAGGACCTGCACACACAAGGCATTCTGAAAGCTCTTGCAATCCTGAACCTTTATTTGAGGACATTTTTCCCTCACAAAATTCCATGGACTGGACTCGGGTAGTAGGTGCTCAATAAATGCTGATTGGATTTGCAGTAGATTTGAAAGCAAAGTGCAACTCACATTTTAGACTAATTCAATGCAATGACTGTACTTAAGATAATAGCTCTAAGGCTAAAGAAAATCAATGGGCAGACTGAAAAGCAGCCAAATGCTAACTCCCCTGCCTTGTTCCACAGTCAATGCTGACCTGCTTCTTGATCCTTTCCAGCTTCTGAGATTTTCCAACTTCACTGTTTCCCCAGAATGGAAGGGGCCAGTTAGCAAGTGTTGCCCTGTACCTGTGATATATTTGCCCTGTGTTTTGCTGTTGATGTAATATGTGAGAAAGTTGAGTGGCATTTTTAAAAATGTCCTACTTTTCCTAAAGCCTATGTGTGACACATTAAGTGGGGTTCTAGCTGAAGCGGGGAAGAAGTATGGACTGGAATGCTGTAGCATTTTTTCACCTTCAGTTGTGAAACTGTATGTTAAAGGGAGCCCAGAAACTTTTGTTTTTACTAAAATGATATATTTAAAAAAAAAAAAAAAAAAAAAAAGCTTGGGCAGCGAACTCTGCATTGGATGTCTACCTAACACTTCTATACCAATGTAGGAAATAGGAAGATTCAAAACATGCGCTCTGCTATAATTCAATCTGGGGTCAGAAAAAGACAGCAGTGCCTTGGAGAATAAATCATTAACTAAAAGTCAAACCGAGACACCCTGGAAACCAGTGAGGCCAGGCGGCCGGGATTTGCCTGTTCCCTCAGGTGACTTCCAGAGCGAAGCATCCCACAGGCAGACAAACTCGGCACACTGCACTCCCTTCTATTTCACTTTTCAAACTCGAAGTTATTTTTAGATGACCCATGCCCGCTAATCCGAGGCAGGACAATTCCCAGCCCGCTGCGCCTCAAAGTACCTTCCTCCTCCCCGGCACTTCTTTTCAAGCACTGGGAAAGGAGTTTCTCCGTTTTCTCCTTTTTTTCCCCTCAGAGTGTAGTCCACCTGCCCTTTCCCCCTCTCCAAACCTCAGTCCCGGGGGCCACAGGCGTCATCCTCGCTGTTCTACTTATGCACCTGCTGCTGCTACTGGAAAGGCGAATCCTTGAGCCACTAGGAATGGGGCAGGGGCTCTCTGAGACCCGTGCCCTCTTCAAGGGAGACCCTCCCCCACACAACACACAGCAGGCCACCGCGGGGGCTGACAGCTGGAGCAGACCACCGTCCCTCCCTCCGCCGCTGCCGCCCCCCCAGCTCAGCCCTGGAATCCCACCGCGCTCGCCCGCCCGCCCCCTGCCGCGTCCTCCCGCACCGCCCGGGAGCAGCGCGCAGCCCCAACAGGACAGGGCGCAGGGGCGAGCGGGCCAGTACGGTTACATAACCGACCTGCTGGGCGTCCGCGATGCGCCGGCAGAGGCTGAGGCGGCGGCTCGGAAGTCCGCGGGGCCGGCTACTGCGGGCGCGACGCTGCCTGCTCACCTGCCGGCCGGTGCGAGCGCGTGGGGGCGGGCGCGGTGCCCGCGGGCCTGAGCGTGGGGCCGTGCGCGGCGCGCCCCGCCTCCCGGTCTCGAGGTCCGTGTGTCCCCGGCTGTCTGCCTCCCGCCCGCTCTCCCCGCAACCTCGGCCGCCTTCAGCCGGGACAAAGCGGCTCCGGGGAGGGGCCGAGCCGGCGGCTCTCGCAGGAGCCAGCGGAGATGGGCGCGCCCCCAGCTCCGACTCATCGGGCCAACCTCCAATCAGACCCCAGGAAACCGAAAGCCCCTGTGTGGCCTCCTCTTCTCCCCTCCCCCCTGACCCGGCGCCCTTCCCGAGCCCGCACCCGCTCTGCTCCCCGGGCTGCCCCCTGCCCTCAGCACCGCCCCCCCAACACACACACCCCGCTTTCCACTCGGGGTGCCCAGGAAGCGGAGTAGCCCCTCTGGACCCCTAGCGCAGATGCCGGTGCTCAGGAGTCCCAACCCCAGCAGGGAGGGCTCCCCGGGGTCACCGCCGGGAGGGGGCTTGCTAAGGGGTCGGAGTGGGCAGGGGGCTGATAGGTGAAGCTAGGGATGACTAGGCAGCGACAGCCCAGAAGAAACTGGCGGAGAAGCAAACTGTGGGTGAGGAGTACTGGAAGAGAGACTTTTCTCACACGCACACTGAGCCCCCCGACTCCGGTGGAGGAAAGGTCGGGAAGCCCCCGGACGGTCCGCGGAGCGTCTGCGCCGGGTGGGTGTGGCGCCCTCTGTCTGGAGACCTGCGTCCGCCCCGCCCACGCGCTCAAGGTGCCCTGCACGGGCTCCCCGGCTTTGCCAGGATTCGCTGCCACCAGACCTGGGGACAGAGGGCTTCAAGGACTCCTATTGTGTGAGAGCCGGTGACAAGTGAGAGGCTGCTATCATACAGTGAACGGCTAAATGTGAATCAGATTCTAGGCTCAACAAACTTAAGGTAGACGTGTCTGCTTTACAAAATAAAGCAATTCTGAGCCAGAGGAAGCCTGTGGCTCATGGGTCACAAAAGCTGATGGCAGGAGAAAGTCAGTCAGCCGTGTACAAGACCAGATCAGGGAAAGTGGGGAAAATTCAAGGAAGAAGGGCCGGGTCGGGGTGGGAGTGCGGACCAACTCGCAGAGGGAGTAAATAATATTCAAATCAGTTTTATATTCTGTTATCTTTCTAATTGCTATACAAATAAGCCTTTTTTCCTTTTGCTTTTTATGCCTTTCTGTTTCCTGATAACAATATTAAAATTGCACTGAAGCTGTGGATAAGTTTCACAATTACTCTTCCCTCAGCCACACACCACCTTGTGTTTTCCAAGGTTGATGTAAAATTTCATCTTAAGCAAAAGCAAGGAACAACAAAACCAAAAGGGTAAACCTTAGCTTGTCACTCTGATTCATCTGCACTAATATAAATAAAGACAGAATTTCAGAGTTTAAAATGGCCTTAGATTCCTACTCTTCCAAACTTCTGGATGCATAAATTCATAAATATCCACTGATATAGATGAATTACATTTTTTTAATAGAATTTTGTAGTTCCTGAGATTCCTGGGTGGCTCAACCAGTTAAACAAAGGACTCTTGATTTCCTCTCAGGTCATGATCTCAGGCTCCAGGGATGGAGTCCTGGGTGGGCTTCAAGCTCAGCAGGGAGTTGGCTTCTCTCCCACTCTCTCCACCCCTCCCTACACCCGCCCCCAACTCTCTCAGGATGAATGAATCCTTAAAAGAAAAAAAAAAAAAAAAAAGAATCATCTGAACAGGCATTCATATACTGAGCCCAAACTTGCCTTCCTGGGATTTTCATTCATTGGTTCTAATTCACTTTTTGAAGCCATGGAGACAGAATCCAACTCCTTTTCCAACTGACTGTGTTTCAAATATGTAAAGATAGTCACCATGTCTCAATCACTCCAAGACTCCCCTGTAAAACATCCTTAATCCTCCAAACAAAATCTCATTTGCAGTAAGTAGTTCCTAGAATCATCACCAACCTGCAGACTTTGATCTTAATAGTATCTATTCTGTAAATATATAAATATATATTTCTTCGTAAATACAAAGAAAATTTTATGATGATGGAAGTAATATGTTTATTGCAGAAACTTTGAAAGACATAAGATTCAATGTGAAGATAAAGTAATATATGTAACATTCAATGTATCTTAGCTGTTATAAAAAATAAACATAGTCATTTTCCTCCCACTAAGATGCAGTATTCTCCACTAAGATACAGTACTCTCTTTTTGTTTGTTTCAAAAAAATTTTTTTAAAGATTTTATTTATTTATTTGACAGACAGAGATCACAAGTAGGCAGAGAGGCAAGCAGAGAGGGGGCGGGGGAGAGGGGAAGCAGACTCCCTGCTTAGCAGAGAGCCTGATGCCGGACTTGATCCCAGGACCCTGAGATCATGATCTGAGCTGAAGGCAGAGGGTTAACCCACTGAGCCACCCAGGTGCCCCTGTTTGTTTCAAATTTTTATTTAAATTCTAGTTAGTTAACATTTGGTGCAATATTGGTTTCAGGAGTAGAACTGAGTGGTTCATCACTTAGATACAATACTCAGTGCATCACAAAAGCCCTCCTTAATATGCATCACTCATCTAGCCCATACCCTGCCCAACCCCTTCCATCAAGCTCCAATTTGTTCTCTGTCCTTAAGAGTCTCCTTTGGTTTGTTTTCCTGTCTCTCTTTTTTCCCCCTCCCAAATGTTCATCTGTTTTGTTTCTTAAATTCCACATATGAGTGAAATCATATCATATTTGTCTTTCTTTGATTAATTTCACATAACATAAGACAATCTGGCTCCATCCATATCATTGCAAATGGCAAGATTTCATTCATATTGATGGCTGAGTAATATTCCATTGTATCGATACACCACATCTTCTTTATCCATTCATCAGTTGACGGATAGTTAGGCTCTTTCCATAGTTTGACCATTATTGGTAATGCTACTATAGACATCCAGGTGTATGTACCACTTTGAGGCTCTATTTCTATATCCTTTGGATAAATACCTAGAAGTGCAATTGCTCCATTATAGGGTAGTTCTATTTTTAACTTTCTGAGGCACCTCCATACTGTTTTCCAGAATGGCTGTACCAGTTTGCATTTCTACCAACAATGCAAGAGGGTACTCTTATATTTTAATAAACTTTATTTTTTAAATTTAAGGCTCACCACAAAATTGAATGGAAGGTATGGATATATGCCATATGCTCTCTGCACCCACAAAGACATAGCCTCCCTCATTATCGATATCCTCCACCAAACTGGTACATTTTTTACAATTGATGGACTTCCTTTGACACATCAGTATCAACCATAGAGTTAGTTGATACTAGAGTTTACATTAAGGTTCACTTAGAGTGTTGTACATTCTTTGAGATTTAGCAAGTATATGACATATCCCTTATTATACTCATATGCAGGAGAGTTTCACTGCTCTCAAAATCCTCTGTGTTCCTCCTTCCCTCCCTACTAGCCTCTGAGAATCACTGATGTTTTCACTGTCTCTGTAAGTTCTGCTTTTCCAGAATGTCATAGAGTCAAACTTACACAGTGTGTAGTCTTTTCAGATTGATTTCTTTCTTTTTTTTCTTTTTAGTAATATGCATTTATGTGTTTCTGGGGTTTGGGAATGCATTTCTTTTTAACTCTGAGGAATAGTCCATATTCTGGATGGGTCACAGTTTCTTTATCTATTCTCCTACTAAAAAGCATCTTGGATGTTTCCAATTTTTAGCAATTATGAATAAAGCTGCTATAAACATCTGTCTTCAGGTTTTTATAAAAACATTTTCAACCAATTTAGGTAAATATGAAGGAGTGCAATTGCTGGATTATACTGTAAAACTATGCTATGTAAGAAAACATCAAACTCTCTTCCAAAGTGGCAGTACCAGTTTGCTTCACCTCCAGAAATGTGTGAAATTATCCTGTTGTTCCACATCCTCAGCAGCATTTGTCAATGTCAATGTTTTGAAATTTCACCATTATTATAGGTGTGTAGCAGAATCTAATTGTTGTTTTAATTACAGTTCCCTAATGATATTGAACATTTTTCATATGCTTATTTGCCAACTATATCTCTTCTCTGGTGAGATGCCTGTTCAGATTTTTTGCCCATTTCTTAATTTGGTTGTTCACTTTCTTGTTGTTCATATCGTTTCTTGTTATTGTTTTTAAAAATTCTTTTATAGGTCGAAAAACAGTTGTTTATCAGATATGTATTTTATAAATAATATCTCCAACTCTGTGACTGGACTTCTCATTCTCTTAACAGTGTCTTTTACAGAACAGAAGTTCTTAATTTTATTGAGTTCCATGTCATCAATGATTTATTTCATGGATTATGCCTTTATTGTTTTATTTAAAAAGTTTTCATAATTCCCAAGGTCATCTGGATTTTGTCCTATTTTATGTCCTAGGAGTTTTATAGTTTTTAGCATTTTATATTTAGGTATATAATACATTTTGAGTTAATTTTTTTAAAAGATTTTATTTATTTATTTATTTGACAGACAGAGATCACAAATAGGCAGAGAGGCAGGCAGAGAGAGAGGAAGAGAAGCAGGCTCCCCACTGAGCAGAGAGCCCAATGCAGGGCTTGATCCCAGGACCCTGAGATCATGACCTGAGCCAAAGGCAGCGGCTTTAACCCACTGAGCCTCCCAGGCGCCCTGCATTTTGAGTTAATTTTTATGAAGGATTTAAGGTCTGTGTCTGTGTATATAACATATTTTTTTCACATGTGGATGTCCAGTTGTTTCAGCACTATGTCTTGAAAAGACTATCTTTTCTCCATTGTATTGCTTTTTCTTCTTTGTCAAAGACCAGTTAACTATATTTATGTGCCTCTATTTATGGACTCTCTATTCTGTTCTATTGATCTATTAATCTATTCTTTCACAAATATCACACTATTTTAATCACTATAGATTTATAGTAAGTCTTGAGGTCTGGTTGAATCAGTCCTCTGATTTTTGTTCTTCTTTAATATTGTGTTGGCTATTCTAGATCTTTTGCCTCTCCATATAAACTTTAGAATCAGTTTGTCGATATCTATAAAATAATTTGCCAGAATTTTGACAGAAAGTACATTGAATCTATATGTCAGTTTGGGGAAAATTGACATCTTGACCATATTGAGTCTTCTTATCCATGAACATGGAATATCTCTTCATTTACCTAGTTTTTGTTGGATTTCTTTTATCAGAGTTCTGTAACTTTACTCATAGAGCTTTTATCTATATTGTTAAATTTATATCTAAATATTTTATTGGGGGTACTGATGTAAATGGAATTATGATTTTAATTTCACATTCCATTCACTCATTGTTGGTATATGGCCTAGAGACTTTACATGGGAGGAAACAAAAGAACACACACATTCTCTGAAAGAAAGAAAGTCAAGATAATGCACTATGATTCTAATAGCTCAGGGACTCTCTGGTGTCAACATTCTCCAACCAAAGACTACCATAAACATACCTATATTTAAATAAGCTGAATTTGTGCTCACTTCAATAAAAAAGAATATGCCCCATGGAAATAATGTGGCATGGCATTAAGAGAATATTAGAGGACTTCCAATAGGACTTAAACTTTTTCAAGTGATTTTGAAGAGGGTTTGAGGAAGCAATGCTTTGCTCTAGATTGGATGCTCTTAGAAAGGAAGAATACTAGTTTGCTTATATATATCTTTAAAAATCTTATATATAAGACAGGAGAAATGAAGCAAGTCTATAGCTATAATTGGTAAAAAAAAAAAAAAAGAAAGAAAAGAAAAAGACTTTCCGTATTAGCCAGAATAGTGGAATGTTTGATCACTTTTTCTGGTTTGGATGCATTTTTGTCTCTGTTTATATGTGGTTGCAGAAGCTCTTGCCTTTGTCTTGATTTCCCATGATCCTAGGATATTTTGTGAAACTGTTTGTATTCAAGAGGAGAACACCAAGGCCAAGCTGATCATGCCTGGCAGATCATAGCTCTTCAGACCATTTTTCTTTCTCACTAGTGACCATATCATCACTGTGAGAGATAAGCTTTCCCTCACCTTGGAAATCTCACATAACTTACCAGCCCATCAATCATCCTTAATAATAATAACACCTAGTATCTAATGTCTGCCACACTTTCTCCAAGTAAAATAAATAAATAAACAAGTAATACCTGTACTTTCACAGGAATTTTGTAAGAGAAAAGAATAAGCATAAGTCTCCCAAGACAGCTAGGGAAACACAAAAGATTGGGCTTTGTGATGGGGAAAAAAGAAAGGACAGTTCTGTGAGTATAGAACAGTGCAGGAAGATGCTATAGAGAGGTTAGGATTTGGGCTAGTCTTCAAAAATGAATTCCTTCGGAGAGAAAAATAAGGCAGTGTACATTTCAAGAGCCACACTAACCCTGGAGAAGATTATCTGTGGCCTTGTTAACTTTACTATAACATGGAACAGACAGGAGTGGCAGCAGTCAGGACAAGACTCAGCTTTAAGGCTGGAGAAGCATGGAAATGGAGAAAAGATGGAGACAGAGGGAAAGGAAATTGGTCTAGCACTGGGCCAAACCCAGTCCAAAAGACTCACTGCGATTCCCAAATAACACCATAGAAGACAAAAATAACTGTCTAAGCACATTGTTGTCATCAAGAAGTCGCCCATAGAAACACTGGCTCATCTTGACAAACAAGAAGCATGGAGAAAGGAGAAGAGAGAGACTCCATTACCAAGATCCTAGGGTGGGGACTGGTACTTGGATACTAAGAGGCTCAAGAGGCTCTAAGGATAGCTTGATTATATCATTGAGGCTGGAGATACTTAAACATCCCTCTCTACGAACGTTTGGATCAGTTCCAGAGCCTAGGATGGAGCTCAACTACAGGCAGGGGTATAAGAAGTGAAGGACTGAAAATACTGGGGCTCAAGGCAAGTCTGAGGTTTTCATCTCAATTCTGCTCTTTACTAGCTCGATGTCCTTGAATAAATAAATTACTAGTCTAAACCTAAGTTTTCTCATCTTTGAAGTCAGGAGCATGGTAACCATACTATACATTGTCATGAAAATAATACTATAATGTTTATAAAGCATTAGACCCAGTGTCTGGCCTCAGTAAAATTTAGCCATCATAACCCTCATCATTACCATCACCATACCATTATTATCACTATCATCTGTTTCATTATTGGAACAGATTCATTATTGCATCATCATCACAAAAAGGAAGAGAATGCTCTAAGATAGAGGTCCTCAAATTATCCCGAGGCCAAACCAGCCCCAACATGCCTTTGTGAATAAGGTTCTATTGGAACACAGCCACACTCATTCATTTATGTATTGTCTATGGCTGCTTCTCCTACACCGGCAGCTGAGTAGTTGTGATAGAGACTTCTAGACTGGCAAAGCTGAAAATACTTGCTATCTCCTCCTCAAAAAAAAAAAAAAAAAAAAAAAAGCAGAATTCTACTCTACAGCAAGAAAAAGATCAAATGACTATGGTTGTGTTCACACAGGACTTCCATGTTAAAAAAAAAAAATAGCACAGAGGTAAGTATAGAAATTAGTAAGAAAGTGTTGAACAGGTAACTTGAGGTACACATACCTTTTAAACAGTGTTAAAAATTAAGTATTAAAATTGTATGCCATGTTCCAGTCATATCAGATCAATGGAACTAATTCCCTCTCTAGGACAAGGTACATAATTTGGGGGACCCAGCACAAAATGAAAATACAGGGCCCTTTGATCAGAATGGATTAAGAATTTCAAGCTGATGACAGCAGAGCACTAAAGCAAGCACAGAGCCTCTCTGCACAGCCTTGTGTCTCTCACACACACATGCGTATGTACACGTGCACGCACACGTGCATACACACTACACTCACAAAAACACCTATAACTGAAAGCAGTGTACAGGCAGTCAACTGCAAACTTAGATGTGGGTTTTCTTTCTTTCTGCCTACCCGAGCATTTTCTCCTATAAATGATTTCTCTACGCCCACAACCTCCTCCTCCTCCCATTTTGATGCAGCAGTAAGAGCACTTTCCCTCCATCTGACGCCTTCATTTTTGCATGACACATCAGTATTATTGCTCAGATTTCTCTTTTCCTATTCATTTCAGCATGCTATGCCCCAAAATAATCTAGTCTGCTTTCGCAGTGACTCTAGGTTCGGCATACCAGGATAAAAGCCACTATTGCCCAGGTTGGATCTTACTTGGTTTTGGAGCATGCACATGGAGTACATAAAGTTGTACAGTGAAAGCGTTGGTAGAAAGACATGCACAAGAACAGCCACAGGGCAGCTAGGCTGATCTGAGCTGCCTTCCCAGAAAGAAGAATGTGCAAGAGGATACAATACGGGAATTGCCTGTTAAACTGAAACTCAAGAACGATTTGGTTTTCCCAAAAAGGAAAGAAAACTCTACAAAAAGAAACAGCAAAAGATAGATAGATTGTGTTTTGGTTTTAATGCTCCTTTGACAGTCCACGGAGCGGAAAATGTATACATAAAAAAGTCTTTCATGGTCCGTAGTGTGGAAAATACTTATACATAGATGGATACAAGAAGTTCTCTCCCGTTATTGTACTTTTTTTTTTAAGTCTGCAAAGAAAAGCAAATGCTTTGGGAATCAGGAGTATGAGTGTGCAGATAGATGTCAATAGGCTGATTCCAGATGTGATAACAGATCCCTAAGTCCCATAGTGAGGTAAGTCCTCCCACAGGGGTATGGATGACTGATCACCCTCAAGGACACCTGTGACTCATTAGTGTGGGTTGATTTTCCAAAGAAGGAGCACCCATAGGCATCCCTATTTGCAGGATTTGGTCAGATTCCTCCAGGAGGTGACAAGATGACAGATTACTCTGATAAATTAGTTTGTGCTAAGGTGACAATGGCTGATAATAGACTCTCTGGTCACTCTCGGATAACATCTATACTTAAATGACTTCTTCGGAGTCTGATGGCCACAACTCATCTTGTCTTTTCACCAGTCTGTTTGTCCCTGTTCCTGAGCATGCCCTTTGCTTTCAGCCTTCCAGACTATGCACTGGCAGTTCCCCCTGCCTGGGTGCCTTTGCTGGGCAAGCTCAAATTCCTCCAACAGTGGTTAACTGAAAAGAATAGCAACAACTGCTACATACTATATTTTAAGACAGTGATTCTCAAAGAGTTGTCCCAGGACCAGTGGCTTTGGCATCACTGCAGAAATTGTGAGAAATGCAAATTTCTCAAATCTATTGACTCAGAAACTTAGGGTGAAATCCAGAAACCTGTGTTTAACAAGGCTTCCAGGGTATTCTGACACATGCTAAAGCTCGAAACAAGTGTTCTAAGCATTTGTCCTACATTGGCTCATTCGATTTTCACAACAACCCTCTGAGGGAAGTACTAAGATTGCTCCCATTTTACAGATGAGGAAACTGAGGCACAGAAAGTTTAAGCAACTTGACAGAGGTCATAAGCTGGTAAGTGGTAAAGCTGAGCTTTGAATCCAGGCAATCTGGCTCAAGAATGTGGTTGGTCTATTTCTCAGCTATGTTAATCTTTGGATCAATGCTTCTACAAAGCCTCTTACGATTTCAATCTCCCAAATCTCACAAGACAACATCAATAGTACTCACGACACTTACTTGTCTTGTGATACTCGTGATTTTCTTGTCATTCTATCCCCAGTATCCAACATGTACATTGCAATGAGCAAACTTCAATATATGATGAAGGAATGAATAAATGTTTTGACTCAGAAGTAACTTGACCAGTACTTTTCAGAAAGCTTTAAAAAAGAAAAAATACTTTCCAGAATCTCATCCCTCACCTACTTAATCAGAGTCTCCAGGAGAGGAGCCTGGATATCTGAAATGTAAAAAGTCAAACCCAAAGAACCTGGATTTAAGAAAAAGTTTCTCCCAACAAACTGATTGAGTACATACAGACCCGCAGCCTTAATTGGCACTGACAATTTCAGATAGTTTGGTTAAGACCAAGTTGAGGGCATGAATGGGGAAAGGGGGGCTCTTTGGATCCTTAAATCCTATCCCATGGGAAGTTCCTAACCCTGTAGCCAACCCTTCCTGGAAGAAAGCCTAAACATGCTTTGGATTTTAAGCACATCGCATAATATTCCTTGAATAAGATCATATAAGAAACACCTGTATTTGGTACCACTGAGCTGTACATGGTAAGGTTGTTTTTACCCCCAGAACAGGCAGTCCTCAGCATATATATATAAATGGGTCATATTCCAAAAATGTATTTGTAAGTTGAGTTGTTTGGAACTCAGAAAACACTTTCCCACAGAAGTAATATTAGAAAAGGGTTCCATTCCTCTGCCAAAACACAAAACCTGATTTAGAACACTCTGTCTGAAATAGCAGTTCAGATGGGCTGCACGGACGTCCATGGGAAATGTGGCTGGGACCCAACCAACTAGGAACCAGGGATTGTGGGAGCACAGTGACTTCTGGGTGAGACTGGGCTGTGACAGTATCAGAGACATGCCTTGGTTCTCCTCCCTCCCTCAACACACACACACAGACACACAAAACACACACAACACACACACACACACACACACACACACATTCGTCGGCTACTAGGCACCTGATACAAAAAGTCATCACTCCAGGAAGACTACTTGGGATCCAATGAAACCCTACTCCCTCCACTCATGTGGTCAGGAGCTGGCCCAGACCTTAGCTCAGAGCTCTCCAGACCAGCAGTGCCCATGCTAACCTCTGAGAGCCCCTTAACATTTTGGAAACATTTTACAACCTGTAGTTTCACCTTCAGGGCAACTGCATTCACCTCCCCATCACACCTAGAATAATAATAGTTTGGGGAGGAATATAGAATAAATAAATAAATAAAACTGCTGCCAAAAAGCAGAAAAGAGAATCAAATGTCTAACTTTTCCTTTGCCTGTGATGAAATAGCCGTGTGACATCAAGCTAAGTTCTCTGGGCCTTCCTTTCCTCGTTTGTAAAATGTTGGGGAAGTGGAGTGGTTTATACAATCTGTTAGTTCTTTCTAGATCTAATATTCCAGAATTCAATAAAAATAGTTTCCTCAACTTCCCTGTGAAAAGATTTGCCAGTCTGCCAACTCTTCTCCTACATTTTCCGTACTTGGCTGCGAAATACTGAACCTTATCTCATCTCAGGCCCCCAAGATGCACCAAAAGGAACCAAGACTGAGAAGTTACAGTTTCATTTCGCTCTTATTAAATTAATGTTATTTCATTTAATTCTCACTTGCCCACAGCCAAATTTCACTAGGGTGATAATAGCTCTTTGGGTTTAAGCCCTGCACTCCGTGAGACATTTCTTAACACATAACAAATTAAGGATCGAAGTGGTAAAGTAATAATAATTTATCAGAATTTTCACATGCAATGTAAAAAAGAGGAAAATAACTCAAAAATTCAAGGGAATTTGAAGTTGTTTCAGAAAAAACAAACCTTTAAAAGGTATCAATACATTTAATTTTAACATGCGCCTTCAGAGACTGGAATTTAACCCAGAACAAAAATATATTGTTTTTTGATAGAGTATCCCTCTACCTAGATGGAAAAACAGTGCGGAAATGTGGTTATCATCACCCAGCTTGGATTTGGGATTGGTGACATCTGATAGAATCTGAGCTCAGGTTGCCCCTACGATAGGCTAAGGATGTACCTGAAATTGGCATTGGGAACTTCAAGGAAATCCAATTAGTTTCCACTGCCGTATATCTTTAATGAGATTCAGTTCTCTGACCAGGTTAAGAAAAAAATCTTCTGCCTTTTTCACTCCCTAAACACACACACACACACACACACACACACACACACACACACACACACCCCAACAACAACAAAACCAACGAAACAAATGCAAAAATGATCCCAAATAATACACAACAAAAATTCCCTAACCCTCCACCATCTTCCTAGCCAGCTGTCTATGAATCGTGGGGAACTGTTGGGGGTGGGGAGAGCAAGCAATTCCTAGAACCTTTGGAATCTCAGGTCTCAGACCAAGTGCTTAAATCTAAATAATAATATTTTATAGGCCTTCTACTGTGTGTCAGACACTATGCTGAGTGTTTGATATGCATTATTTAATTCAACCCTTCAGACAACCTGGTGAAGTATGTGCTATTTCCACTTTGCTTCATAAGCACTTATATTCCAGTTCATAGAAGAAAAAAAAATTGAATGGGGATGAGCAAATGGCCCAGAAAAATGACAGGGCTGCCTGTTTAATCAATCCTAGCCATTCACCTAGCCCTACCATGCCCTATGACTTCGAGGAAGTTATTCAATTTCCTTACATATAAAATGGGAAGAGTACTGTGCATACCTGTCATGCTTGCTATAGGTTTCCACTGAGAACCTACACACAGTGACCTCACCACAGCCCCTGCTGGATGGTAATACTCCATGACTATTAGTATTTTTACCTAGTCCAGCAGCACCCTATGTTTCCACACACCAGACACCTGCCTATGCCTGGGTAGACCACAGGGATTATATATATATGGCCCAGGACCAAAATCAGAACACTGAAAACAATTCATTCTTTCTCTCTAAAAATAAGCCTTGATTCTCAAAGTGTGGTCTGTGGACCAGAAGCATCACCATCACCTGGGAGTTGGTTAGAGACGCAGAGGGTCAGGGCTCATTAACCAGATCTTCCAGTGACTTGGGTGCATGCTGAATTTGGGAAGCACTGTCCTCCGGTGCCCACAGGCTTCTTCCCTGGCCCTCTGATGGCGTATTTCTTGGAGACTCCTCAGGTCTCACATCTCAGGAGAAATGCAGAACTTATGGTGTCCACGATATGTCAGGCTGTTGGGCTCCCATCTGCCTTTGCTATTCTGCTCTCATTAGCTTAGAAGGTCCTTCATCTGATAATCCACCTTGTGAAAACAGTTCTTTAAGATGCAACTCAAGCATTAGGGGGACTCTTTCCGTTTGCCTTCTCTTCTATTCCAAGAGAGAATTCAGCCACTTCCATCTCTGTTTCCCCACTAAAGATTAGATTGATGCTGCTGGGACTTCTTTGACTGCAAGCCATGACAAGAAACATATTTTATAGACACACCTCAACATACACACACACACACACGTACTCACACACACACACTCTATATTACCTGTATATTGCTGAAATGAAAGGTATATGAAAGAATACCTTTATTTACTCTGTGCAATGGACTCTGATATTTCCAACACTCATCTGTTGTATTTCACGGGTCGGCATGCTATAAATAGGGTCATAACTGACAATTTGTAAAACGCTGTGCAGAGCTACTTCTTTCAGAGTAACTGCACTATTCAGTGATTTAGTCTCATGTCTCTCACCTCTTTTAGAGAAAGAGGGTGTGGCCCCATGTCTGACACATGTATGGACTCAATCATGTTTGTTGAACGAATAATGAATGAATGTGTGAATCTTGTTACAACCTGCTTTTTTGCCAGCAGCTATGCTGCCCCTTTACTCCCTGGTCCCATGGCTGTTATTAATAGAAAAAAAACATATACATAAAGTCTTGTTTATCAAACACCAACCACAACTGTAAACCTACACAATGAATTTCTATGTTCCCAATAGGATATTTCCAACGAAGAGTGATTTTACAGACTCCTGTGTTGAATGAGAAGGAAAAGAAAACTTGAGAGTTTAAAGAACAATCGTTTAGTTTTGCATTTTTTGGATTTGTTTTCCATTTCTGATGTATTATTAGTCTTCCCATTGTAAATTAAACGGAGCTTGAGTCACTGTAACTAAGACACATTTAGAACATTCTGTGTCTAGCAGATGCCAGCTTGCCATTTGAGCCTCTCCATGGTATTCTGCCAGTTCACCTCCATTCTTTCTTTCAACACCTCTGCCCTTCCAACACGATAGCACTTGGGCACAGGTTTATGATGGGAAAAAGTGATGACCAACCACATTCACTTATCATTTATATCCCAGGCTTGGCCACGACACTCTGGTGCATAAGACAGGAAGGGAGTTTCAGACTCGGTGTCAGGACCTTCAGTTCTGTTCCCAAAAGTCACGGGGTCCCAGCGTGCTGCCCTTCTTTCATTCACAAGAGGTGAATGGAAAAATAGAAGACATGGAAAACAAGTCTGGAAGGAATAGCAACTGTTTCAGTCTTACCTCTCACATCAGAATAGTAAAACAAGCCTGCTTAATCATTCTTTCACTTCTTTGCAAATTATTCTCATGTGTTACATTTATATCTAACTTGGGAGTCTGACTGTCTGGGTTTTAGTGGTGGCTCTTAGTAACTAAGTGACATGATGACCCCCTGCCTTAGTTTCCTATCCATAAAATGGAGTGAATGATGGTACATACCTCACAGAGCTTTTGCAAGGAAAAAAGGAGATTGTATACTCTTAGAACTAGCCCGCACCTAGTAAAAGCATAGTGAATGCTAGCTATTTTTAAGGTTGTTATTACAACACAGAAACTGTATGGACTTGTATTGTTCCTTTCCTGCCACATTTAGACATTCAAAATAATAAAAGTTCTTCAAAATAAAAATACTACTCATACTAAGTGCAATGTGATATCCTGGATTGGATCCTGGAACAGAAAAGGGCACTACTGGAAAAACTATGATATCTGAATAAAGTCAATAGCTTAGTTAATTTGGTATCAAAGATAATGCAGCTTATGTAAAATGCTAATACCAGGAAAACTTAGGGAAGAGAAAATTGAGGGAAAGATGAAGAGATAAGGAAAATGTGACTTTGTCTTCCAAGAACTTACAGTCTAATTTTGAGAATAGGACAGCAATGAGTTTACTATAAATTGACTGGAATGTAAAAAATAACTTAATAGAAGTGGAAACAAACTCTTGTCAGCCTGATATTAAGGACCAGCTTCATAAATACCCTTGTTGTCCATGATCCAATCCACTGGCTGGTCATTTGGCACAACTTTACAATTCCTGCCTCCCTGAATGGTGACTCTGCTTGGTCAGTTTTTCAGTGGTAGAATTCCCTCCACCTTGGAGATGCCTTCTGATTCATTATTTTTTTATAAGTTGTGGAGTGCAGGAGTGCACAGACCTTATAACCAAGCAAAACTGAGATCAAACCCTGCTCTCACCTCCTTGGGCAATTTCATCGACCTCATTTTCCATTGCACAATGGGTGAAAGAAGAATGACATTGCTGTCAATCAAATGATCAAAGGAGATAATATCATAAGGACCCCCGGCCTACAATAGGTAGGTCTTAGAATTATTGCTATTGTTAGAAATTATCCGCAAGTCATGGGCCCTGGCAACCACCCTCAAGTACTTATTCAATTGTCAGGAACTCATTTCACTGTTCTAAGACCTCGCTTTGGAGAGTCCAGGATTGTTTTGCGGAATGGAGAGGGTGGAGACCCGATGGGAGAAACCATGGGGATTAAGGGTTAATCACAAGGGCATCTGAGCCAATCAGCCCATTATCAGCTTACTATCTGCATGCCGATGGGAGACCAACTCAACTTCTTCAATGCCTCTGATTCCCTATCTGTAAAGTGTGGATAATAGCACCTACCTCACAAAGATATGTTATGAAGAATCCACATACTTCAAGTCTCTAGAACAGTGCCGGACGCATAGCTAACTTGGCACATACCTCTAACTATTAACTGTTATATTTCAATAAGCATTTATTCCTTTTCTTAGATATTCAACACCCCATTTTACACAGATATAGGGACGCAAGATACTCGGGGAAGAAGTGCTCTCTACTCCAGCCCCAGGGGTTGAACCATGATTGGTATAAGTCGATCATAATAATTCCTTCCCCTCTTTAAGTATGAGAATGTGGCTGAAGTCTGTCCAGGCAACCTAAGGGGAAATCTGCTGGTAGCTTCTAGGAATTTTTTTATTTTATTTTTTGCCTCCTATGTTGAATGCTGTCATGAGGCGACGTGATGGCGGCCATAGTATGGCCATAACAAGAACCGGGGGAACCGCAGACAGGTTATCTCAGGCCCAGGCATCACAGAACTTCCAAGCCATTTATATTTAGGCATCTTGGTAAGAAAGATGATAAATGTCCCAACTGTTTAAGCCTTTTGAGCCAGGTTTTCTTTTACCTGCAACCCAAAGCAACCGAATTTGGAGGTCACAGACAGTGAGAGACAGGCATCATGATTCCTGATATTAGGGACAAGGAAGCTAAGCTTCAGAGAGATTAAAGTAACTTTCTCCAGGTTATCACAGTTAGTAAAGAGCAGGGAGTGAGCATGGAATGAATAAAGTATATGTTTATCTTTTTCCATTGAACTTTTTCTTGGTCCATTAATTTACTCAAAAAAATATTTATTAAGTCTACAAGACACCTTGATAGAGCCTGTGGCATTTTCTGGATTCAGTGCTTGGGTGGAGCTTCCAGTGGACAGAGCAGGGTGAGCAGGTGTCCAGAGATTTCCACTGCCATATATGTGTTCCTCGGCCTTTATAAAACGTTCAGGCAAAAGTCTGCTACTGGATAATGAAGGACAAGTCTCTAGTAAAATAAATTATTTCCAAAAGGTATGTATTCAAAATTTTGTTTCCCACATACTTGAAAAGTCACAGAATCCACAAGCTATTTAATAACTAATTGTTACCACTAATACCAGTCTGATGAGATACTTGGTTTGATGCCAACAATTCTTGGGAACATAAAAAGATAGTATCAGATAGGAAAGAACAGTGTAAGCTCTTTTTTTCCTTTCTCACTTTGGAGTGCTTCCCTGTATCTATTTATTTTAGAATAACTTGAATCCTTCCGCCTGCTTGTAGCTTTTTGCTGCACTTACTCATTCTTTTATTAATCACTTAGTCAATGAATATTTTAAAGTAGCTACAATTTCTTAATCAAGTTGGGAGAGAATAGTTAATGTAAGTACTTATGACTTATGATGATGTTTAAAACCAAGTATAGATAAAGGGCATTAAGGGCACACTTACCTTGGGACGCCTGGGTGGCTCAGTTGGTTAACCGGTTGCCTTCAGCTTGGGTCATGATCCCAGCATCCTGGGATGGAGTCCCACATTAGGCTCCTTGCTCAGCAGGGAGCCTGCTTCTCCCTCTGCCTCTGCCTGCCACTCTATGTGCTTGTGCTTACTCTCTCTGACAAATAAATAAATAAAATCTATTTTTTAAAAAAGGGTACACTTACCTTGATGAACACTGAGAAATGTATAGAATTGTTGAATCACTATGTTGTACAGCTGAAATCAATATAACACTGAATGTTAATTATACTTGGGTTAAATAAAGTATAATGGCCTCACAACAGCTATGATTTCCTAAGATGCTCTATAGATGTTATTTATCCTCCAAGCTATTTTTCAGGGTACACATTATTATTTCCAACATCATACACCCAAGGACACCAAGTTTCAGAGACATCAGAGCAGTTTTCCACAGAATTAGATACCCATCAGGTGCAGTTCTGGGTTTGAACCTGGGTCATTTGGTCTGGAAGCACTGAAATTTTCCACAGCGTTAAAGTGGTGAGTACAGCAAAAAAAAGGGTAGTTTTTGGATCAAATCTTGTTCAGTATTGAGATACTGAGATTGGAGTGAGAGCTCTGAAAGGGTATGAAGCTCGGGAGGGATATAACAGAGTACAGGCTCTGAGGAGGGGATGAGAAAGATGTGTGGATGATAGGATTTGAAAGGCACCCAAGAAGAGAAGAGCAATGTTGGGAAGGGAGCCCATGAAGATGGTTGGCCAAGGCCAAGATAGCTAGATTATAAATGAGGTGATCACAAGCTGTTGTCAGTTGTGTAGAGTGGACGAGGTTGAGAGAAGAAAGAAAGCAAGGTGGAAGGATAGCACCAGAGACGTCATACAACTAGCATTTCAAAGACCCAAGAGAGTCCGAAGACATGACTACTTCGATAAAAATAAATTGATTTCTGACCCTCAATGAGCAAACTTCTCATAAAATTCTGCATTTACAGTGTCTCCTAGGGAAAAGAAAATCATAATACCAGGTTCTGGATTTTGGGAGCCCTCACCTCTAAAGAGTACTGGGTGACCCAAGTTGAGTAATAGCTGCCATCTTGAACCAGCCGCAAGCACACCTATGCCCTACCATTTCACTCCCAGAGTATTTCACGAATTTACAATATTGGCCTGAGCCCTGCTGGCATTTTATTTTGCTACTCTTGACAAGCACCAAAGTATTAGCTGCAAAAATCACCGGGTAGTGTGATGGTTGCTGATTTTTTTCAAAAAAACCAGCGTATTACCTAACTGTATTTTCTAAATTCCCTTTAATTATTGTGTGTTGCTTTTATAATAAAAGAAAATGTACACTTTTTTTTAAGCTATCAATTCCACAAATATTGAGGAGGAGCTGTGGCTTGGCAGGAGTCCCTGTGGAAAGATCCAAGGGTTTTATTGAAGTCAGGCTCAATGTGAGCCAAGTTCATGACACAGCAGCAAGAAAACAAAACAAAACAAAACAAAACCCTAACGGATTATTGGAAGCCATGGACTCATGGTGCTCGGCATGGGTCAGGCCTCATTGGGAGTATAAGTCACATTTTATTGGAGAAACGATAAACTAGAAAGTGTTTGCTGCTGGGAAACCAAGATAGAAGAAGTTTAGAAGTCAAATCATGTGATGAGTGGTTAGGAGAAAATAGACATTTTTAGCCTGAGTTTCTGTAGAAAAACCAGAGAGACATGTGATCGCTATCTTCAGGATTTGGAAAGATGAAATGTGGTCAAGACAATGTTTGCTTATTCACCATCAGTGTCCAAGGCAGGGAAAGCACCAGAGAGGATGATAGAAAAGGGATTCCACTTTACCCTAAAATAGGGATTTTTTAAACACAACTTTAGGCAAAGGGCAGGTGCCTTGAAATCTTCAGGCAGAGACCATGTGGCAGTCTATTTTAGGTGAAACTTTGATAGACATGGCCTCAACACACCCTTCAGATCCAGGGCCCACTCTTCCTCTGACCAGGTGCAGGACTGTTCACAACTGCATAAGTATAGCCCCCTGGGATGGTGGTGGGAAGAGGGGATGCCATTCAGCCTTCAGGACGACAAGAAGCAGGACTGCCAATGGCTAATCTGCCTCGGTTTCCCAAAAGCAACATTTTTTGTGAGGTGGAACCCAGTGCATTTTCTGGAATGCAAAGTAAGTACAAGGTATACCAGCTCTATTTGTGTCAAAACGTAGAAATATTCTAGACACACCTATGGGAGAAGGGCTCTGAGAGTTCACACTGTGTTAGGTTGGAGGGTATAGTGTCAGAACTGCCAGAAAAATAGTCCCCAGGTTTAGAGGGCATTGGGCATTTGCTTCAATGGTCAGAATTCTCATTTCATTTCCTAATTTAATCTAAACCCTGGAGTCTTATATTTTTAAGATGCTGAGCCCTGTAGCCCAGCAGTCTATCCTAACTCAAGCGCAGATGTCAGAGGTTCCTTGAAGGATAATCAACGCATTCTCTTTTAGATGGAAAGAAGTGGGTCAGGGGCACCTGGGTGGCTCAGTGGGTTAAAGCCTCTGCCTTCGGCTCAGGTCATGATCCCGGGGTCCTGGGATCGAGCCCCGCATCAGGCTCTCTGCTCCACGGGGAGCCTGCTTCCTCTCTCTCTCTCTGCCTGCCTCTCTGCCTACTTGTGATCTCTCTCTGCCAAATAAATAAAATTAAAAAAAAAAAAAAGCAGGTCATATTTGAAAAGTCCCTGCTAGTCCTCCTTCCAGAGTAAGCAATTTTCTGGTGAAACACTGAAAAAATAAAAATATTCTGAATCTTAGTGCCAGGATGAGGAGATGAGTATTGCCATGAGGAAGTTTACCACAGGAACAAACACCCAAGGCTGCAGATTCAAGATACGTGAGAGTCAGCTGCTAAGGGAGAGTGGTCAGGTAAATTTGCAGAGGACCAGCGTCTTACCTAGAGATTTGTTACCTGAGGATCTTACCTAGAGGTCCCGACCACACATACCCCTCCTAAGTATGAAAGGTGGGTAAGGAAGTAGGCAAACCTTTGGAACACTGGAAGCTGGGTTCAGAAATCGACATAAGCCTGGGTTCAGGCTTAGCTATTCTTCCTCTTTCTTCTCTATCCCAGTCCTTCTCTTCCTGGCTCTGTGCTCTGGCTACATCCCAAACTGGCTGGTTCCTAGTTCCCAGTGGGACCTACTGGGAAGAAGATTAGGGTGTAGGAGAAATAAGTCATGCTCCCTCTCTACTTTGCATTTTTGGCAGTGGTGTCCCTCCATTGCTACCGCTACTATCAGTCGGCCTCCCCTCTTGGGATCCAGGTCTTGCCCCTCAGAACTCAAAGTGGTTCTGCCATGCGTGAATTCCCAGGACCTCAACAGCCTATTGGTCTCTAACCCCTTGAACTTGATTCTGTTTTGTACAAGTGCCTGGCTGGTACAGCAGCTCTCTGGATGTGTGACTTTAATTATTTTTAGTCTCACTTACCTCATTTGTGAAGTTAAGAGCAAACCTGTTATGATCATTTGTTGCCTGAGTCTCTGCTCTCTTTTTACTCATTATCCTAACTGTTGGAGGGAGGAACACTTCTTCCACAGTGATGTTTGAGCATGTGATTGAGCTTGTAGTCAAGATCAGCCAATAAGAGCATAATGATGATTAGTTCTAGGGTGATCTCATGACCCAACTGGTACCATTGAGATACTGGCTAAGATTTGGGCCTATGAACTGAGGGATCTTTTTTGCCCTAAACTTGGAGTTGTACAGATATAAGAATGGAGCTCTTGGAGATCACAATGTAGAGAGAAGGTGGCTGAGAGTAGCCACAAAGAAACGAAGCAGGACCAGAAAAATGAAGAGAAAAGATGTCAAAGAATCCATGCCTTCACTCCACAAGCTGAGCTTTTTGCGGAATAAGCCAACAAATTCTCTCTTTTTGTTTAAAACAGTTGGAATTGGATCTTGTGTCACTTTTCACAAAGGGTCCTAACTGATATAAAAATACATACTTTGTAGAGTTGTAGTGATGATTGAAAATTAGATATAGAAAGTATTCACTTCAGTTCTAGCAAAATATTCATCATCATTCTTTCAAAGGCACAGAGACCTAATCTGCTATATGAAACAACTGTATCAGGCTTTTCAAGTTTAAAAAAAAAAAAAAAGATCTTGGAAATCATCTGGACTTGAAAGGCAAGGATTGAGTAATGCTCCCTAAGGAAGAGAGATGATCATTATCGCCTGGGTGGCCTCAATCTGTAATCCCAGATCTGGAATTCTGAACTATAATCTGGCATGAAATTCCATAATCACCTAACCAGTATGTTATAGGCAAGATTAATATGCTCAAGGGAGGAATGGGCCCAAACAACTTCTAAGTACTCTATCCCTTCTAGAATGTCCAGGTGAGAGTGTGAGGGTAGCATGTTACTTGCAGTAGCATCTCATGGTGTCACTGACAGTCATGGGTGATTTGAGGAAGCTCTTACCAGAACTTTGAAGACCAAATCTCTCCTCTTTACCGTCAGCTCATTCATGGAACTTACCATCTCCCTTCTCCTCATTCTCCTCCTGTGTGCTTCCATATAACATTGTTGCAGCCTGTTCTGTGTTCTTAAACAGAAATGAGAGTCTGAGGAGAGCAGGGGCAGCGTACACTCATCTTTGTATCATTTTCTTCATTCATTCATTCATTCATTCACTCATCCATCCATTCATTCTTTCATTTTCAGAATTGAATTGATTTGAATTGGAGGGGATGGTTCTGATTCTACAAGGTTGAACTGGTTTTATGCAGATACTCAAGTGGAGGTGTTCCCGGAGGCAGAGATTCAGACCAGAGGAATGAATCTACTTTTAAGCTGATTCTGGGGTTCCATGCAGGAAGGACATTTGGAAGCCAAGGGTGGGAAGGGGATCTCAGAGGGAGAGTTCAGATGGAGGAGGAAAGAAAACCATCTTGCAGGGTGAATGGCACAGAAAGTAGCATTATGTCAGTATGGGAGAAGGGATGGTTATGTCATGGAAATTGTCTTCCATAATTGGATGTTGGATCTCTTGCCCTGTATCTGCCTCACACCCCCCACCTCAGATGAAAATTTCCCTTCCACTCTACCGCCAGGGTACAGAAAATGCAGGGGGAATTTCCAAAATTCCCAGACTGTTGGGCCATGGCTCAGGAGGGTACTGGTGAGAAGAGGCTTTAGCGCTGCTCAGTATGAATATAAACGTGGGCTTCATTTCTATAGCTTGAGAGTCAACCCATCGCCCTTTACATGTTCAAGGCATGTCAGATCCCCTGATCCCCAGCAAGTTTATACACTGACAGTCTCTGATGTTCTGTTTTTGTTGTTGTTGTTGTTTTGTTTTTTTGCCATTTGGGATGTTCTTTAGTTTATGTAGGTTCTCTTCCATGGTTGGCCAGGAGGCAGGGGGTAGCATGGAAGAGGCCAGTGTATGTTTCTTCCCTGACACACACACATGCGGGGATGGTCCAGGACCTCTACACCTTCTGATTTCTCTTTTCACGCAGGGATATCCACAGCAGAGGATGGAGGTCTAAGCCTTGGAAAATCCTAAAAAGAGTAATAATAATGATGATGATGATGCTAGCATTAACCCAATTATTGGGTGCACAGTCTGTGTACGCTAGACTCTGTTAGGAGAGCTTTCCATGTGGTCTTCCCTAGAGCTCTATGAGAGAGGTACAACCAAGAGTAAATGAGGCACCCAGAGGTTAATGACTTGTCTGAGGTTGCAAAATTGCTGAAGTAGCAGGATTACATCTCATGCATCTGGCTCCTGAGCCATGTACAGAGCCCAAACCCATGCCATTGGTGCTCCAGCTGCCACCTCCCCCTCCCCACCTCTTCTAGCCCCTATAGATCTTCTAGACCATGCTGTCCTCCCCCAGCAAACACCACACCAAAGCACTTTCTCTGTGGCTGGGTGACCATCCCTCTCCCACCTGGTGAGAACACACCAGCACTGGAATTGGAATGAGACTCTTAACTACAGCTGGAGGAACGTATTTGCTTTTGTCAGATCATGGCTATATTTGTAAAGGCATTCAAAGAACTAGCTCAAATCTCCTTGTTCTTGGAATAAAGTACAACTATTTCTTTTTCTATAAATATCCATGAAATAAAAAATGAGGGAAAATAATTTAATACTTTATTTTATAAAATTAAGTAATCAAATTCCTCCTAAAAGGAGAACATGGCTAGATTTATAAATGTCCTTCATACTATTTCTAACATTTAAAAGCATTTTAAAAACACAATCACTTGACATTTCCTAATTTTACTGTTTGAATATTTAGAGTAGAAAATTAGATTTTTCTTACATTTTCATTCTCTTTGTTGACTCATGTGAAAGATGTCTGATACTTCAAATTGCCAAATCTGCTTTTATTGGTTTAGTTGTTTCTCAAATAACACTAGAACATCTTAAAATATTCCTATAAATATTCAATTACATGAAAAATATTCCCCATATTGTAAATACAAAGACAAGTTTATAAAGTTCTCCATGGTATGGTTCCATTATTGTAAAAAGAGTTAAAATATGTATGAATACATAAATACAAAGAGAAACAAATTGAAAAAGTGTGTATCAGACTATTAAGAGTAATTTTATCAGAGAACTTTATATCTGAGCATTGACATTATGGAAAGTGGATGATTCTTTATTTTTCTTTATATCTACTTTCTGAATTTTCTGCATTATGTTTACAATGATAAAAGAAACACATTATTCTTTATACTAAGAACTAACATGTGAGTGCCAGACACTAACCTAGGTGCTTTCCAAGTTTTAATTTGTTGTAGTTCTCACATCAGCTCTTTGCAAAGGGCAGTGTTAATATTCCCATGTTACCTATGAGGAATCTGGGACAGAGAGCACTTGCATAGGGCCAGACAGCCGGGCTTCAGACCTGTGCTCTGCACCACGTCGGGTCTGGACTCACTGAAGCAGTAAGTCTCCCAACTAAACCATGTGTGCTTTCATTAGACTCCCACAGGAAATAGTCCCTGTGCTCTCCATTTCATTTTTTCATTTAAAGTCTTTTGACCTGGAACCAGCCTTGACTTAATGTCAGTCAGGCAGTCCATTCATACTTCCTGAATATTTAGATTGTGGTATCTCTGAGAAGCAGAACACTCAGATACAAATAGAAAACTAATATCACAGATCAGCAGATGTTCCAAATGTGGGTGCTTCAGGGGTCAAAGGAGGGAGAGAAAGCACTAGGACAAAGATCAGCACAAAACCTCATCATTCGAAGATATCCACTGCAATGTGTTAGTGTATTTATTTCCAATCCTTCCTCTCCTAACCGTCCTTGATTTAATGCTGATGAGACAGTCTATTCCTATCTATCTAGACTACTTAGCTTACAATTTCCCTAAGAAAGAATAAGCCTCCCCCCTTTGTGTTTCCTATCTGATTATGTGTCCATCTATCTCTCTATCAATATTTTTTTCCATTATCCTTTATCTATTTTTATATTGATCTACCTACAAACATACTTTCTTTTTAAATTTCTCTGGAAATAATTTCAAATGTATAAGAAAGTTGTAAGAACATGACACTCTCATAAAAACAAAGTGAGATTACATTATATGTTGTTTTGTAACCTAATATTTTATTTAATAATCTATAGATATTTTTTCACATTCATGGTTCTTGCTTTTTTTTCTTTCTACAACAATCTGAATGTTAATTGCATAATGGTATTTCATTATTTGGATATAAAACTAATTTATTTTTTCAACCTCATTCTGTTGCATATTTAATTGCTTCTGATTTTTTTGCTATTATAAATAATATAATGAACTAGCTTGATTATAAATCATTTCATAATCTATGATTTTGTTAAAATAATCCCTAGAAGCCCAATACTTAAAACAGATTTATGTTTATTATTGTAGATTTTAATACATGTTGCCAAATTGCCCCTTCAAAATTCTTAACAATGAACACTCACTAGCAGGTTATGAGAACACTTGGGGTTTTTGCTTATTGGGCATTGCAGGTTTGGTTTTGTTTTTTTGTTTTTCCTATGTTCAGTTAACCAATATATAGCACATTTTTAGTTTTTGATATAGTGTTCAACAATTTATTAGCAGTTTCTAAAGATGCTTCACAAGTTATGAATAAAGCTACTATAACATTATAAATATTGTTGTGAGGAGTTGCTGAAGAGACTGTCTTTGCTCAATTCTATTGCCATTGCTTCTTTGTCCAAGATTAGTTGACATATCTATATGAGTTTACTTTTGGACTCTCTATCCTGTTGCATTGATTTATTGATCTATTCTTTCACCAATACCACACCATTCTTATTACTGTAGTTTTGTATATATCTTAAAGTCAGATGGCATCACTCCTTCAACTTTTTTTTTTTCTCCTTCAATATTGTGTTGATCATTATGGGTCTTTGCCTCTCCATATAAACTTTAGAATAAGTTTGTCAATACCTACAAAATAATTTGCCAGAATTCTGATCGAGAGTGCATTGAATCTGTAGGTCAAGTTGGGAAGGACTGACATCTTGACCATATTGAGTCTTCTTATCCATAAACATGGAATATCTCTTCATTTATCTAGTTTTCTAGGATTTCTTTTATCACAGTTCTGTAGCTTTACTCATATGGATATTTTATATATATACATATATATATATATATGTATATATATATACTATCAAATTTATACCTAAATATTTCATTAGGGGGTACTGATAGAAATGTTTTTTTTTTCAATTTCACATTCCATTCATTCATTGTTGGTCTAGAGACTTTACATGAGAGGAAACAAAAGAACACACACATTCTCTGAAAGAAATAAAGTCAAGATAATGGACTGTGATTCTAATAGCTCAAGGAGTCTTTGGTGTCAATGTCCTCTAGCCATAACATATGCTGAACTATGCTCACTGCAATAAAGGAGAATGTACTCCATGGAGATAATGTGGCATGGCATTAAGAGGACATTAGAAGACTTACCATAGGATTTGGAAATTTCTTGTCTTAAGTGATTTTGGAGAAGCTTGGCACACACAGGATACCAAATGATCTAAAGTAAAGGAAGTAATGTAAAGAAAGGTTGGGTTGGAATAAGAGTGGATATTCCTTGGGAAGCCTTATCATTATAGATACGGAAGTGGGAGCAAGAACAGTACTGGGTGTGGGACAGTGAGGAAAAACCAAGCAAAACCAAATAAGCAGGTCCACTAATTCAGGGAAGCCAGGTAGGGATGCAGGGTGAGGCCAAGTTTGCAGGGCCCTGATTGTCCAGCAGAGCCAGGTGGGCTTGGGGCAATGAACACGTGGTGTCCCAAGACCCCTCCTTCATGTATAGTTAGGGAACAGAGGCATTTTCATTCCATACTCTAAATAAAGGGGACATTCTATGTTGATCCAGGTTTGTGATAAATAGAAAAGGAAACCGACTGGCTTGGAGGTTTTAAAACATTCCGGAATTTGTTTATACAGAGAAGAATTTTTCAAAGGTCAAACTTCCACTGCTGTAATCACCTTTATATATCTATGTCCAGTATTACTCTAGTTCCATAAACAAGTTTAAAATAGAAGTTGATAATATCATCTGATTTTAAAAGGGGAAGAGCTTCACATTTCTGTATATCTATGACCAAATGCAAAATTTTTCAAGCGAAGTCAGTAGTTTTGAAGAAACTTTGCATTTCATGGAATATATTCAAGCAATTTACCAGGGATGACTACAACTCTTTTTTTTTTTTTTAATGTAGGGTCAAAAATGAGGCTTAGAAGTATATGCATTCCCATGAAAACTTGCTTACAAATGATGGGAAAATAATACACCATTAAAACAGTAAAATCTCGTTTTTTAGATTAAAAATATGTATATAACACACAGAAAAGATATGCGGAATATATAGCCATGGTTTTCTGTAGGGACAGAATTGCAGATTGCTTTAATTTTCCCTTTTGTACTTCTGTTTTTAAATTTTCCACAAGAAATATGTATCCCTTGTGCAATTTTTCTTCAAACTAGTGTCCAAGGACAAAAAGAATGTGGGTACACATGCGATGTTAAAAAACGCTTACGCTTGGGACAGAATCAGAAAGGGATTTTATCATAACAGAGAGATGGGAAAAATAATATAAATATTTTTCACTATAAGAAGAACATTATAGTGAAATTATAACCAAATCATTCTCATAGAAAAACACTTGTGACAACTTTGGATAAGTCACCTAAACTTCTGGACATTATTCTCCCATATATAAATGAAAAGCTCAATAATCTTAAGTGTCCTTTTTTAGCTTGAAAAAAATTACTATGACTGCCACATTTCTCAATAGTCTTGGGACTTGATGAATTAACTCCTGCCACCTTTCTATCTCAATGCCTAAGGAATGTTCTGATCCTTACCAACATGCCCAGAAAAGACAAAATATCTAAGAGAGGTAACCTTAATGAAGCAAGGAGAGCCAGTAGGATCTTTCTTAAAACCTGGGAGTTACTTAGGCCCTGGGATTAATTCAACTATTGCAATTGCCAGGGAAAACTCAAGATAATCGCTGGATTTTCTAATTGCAGACAGCATTTCACCTTCTTGCATGCATCCCCTTTCCCTTTTGTTTCAGGAAAGTTCTTCATCCTTGGATGTTTGCCAGGCAGAATGTGCTTTGTCTTTGGAGCCACTATTTGGCAAGGTCTAGTTGACAAGATGAGAAGATAATGGGAAATCAGTGCCCCTACCCAACATATTCTTTTCATATCCTTTTTCTTAAACTTTCTCAATTGTTAAGATGTCTGCCAACTCTGTCCTAATTCTTCCCACTCTTAAGGTTTAGCATTCATTTTTCTCCATGAAGCATTACCCCAATTATTTTCCCCACAAAAAAGGAAAAAATAAAAACAAAACAAAACAAAAAAACCTTGTAAAGGAGTTTCTATGCACTTATTGCCAATACCACACAATTGAACACATTTAACACAAGCTACCTTTTGGTCTATGGTATCAACTATTTACACAAGGTTTTCAGTCTTGTTGAGATTTAAAGACCTCAGTAATAAAGACAAAGCCCTTAACTTTTCTTACTATTCCAGTAATTCCTGACACATCATTCATGTCACAGAAGATGGTAAAACATATTTTTTGATTGACGAAAGAGTCACCTATTAATGATCAATTTCATCTGTAGCAGGTATAGAAAAAGACCAACAAGTAGAATTAAAGGTTCAACTTCATGATTTTCTATTTCAGGAAAAGGGAATCTGTCTCCACCATCACAAACACTACTTAGCCTCTCTCCCAATAATCCAGCAGGTGTCTTGGGGAGACTCGACAAGACTTAATAGAAAGCAAGCTGTGAAGAAGAAACATGGAAGGTATCTGGATGCCTTGAGAAATCAGAAAAAAAAAAAAAAGTTATGTATGGATTTTGGACCATGATAGAAGCAGAAAACTGGGAGACTTCTTAGAAATAATCTATGAAACCACCAGTTTACAGAAGAACAAAGTAAAACTCAGAGAGTGGGTTGCCTCTTCAGTCCAGGACTTTTCCTACTCTGGTCATGATTTAATTTTTTTCTGTGGTATTCTGATGAAACAGGATGCAGTCAGTAATTGTAGCCACTTTCCATCAGGAGGCAATGCATCCTAGAAGCAGGAAGAGTATGTGGTAGAATGTTCCAGCTCCCCTAATTTCCATGATACACTGCTTCTCTTTCTCCACACCAGTTAGTATGATGCTACTTTCATATTCCACAGTTCCGAAATCAACATTTAGATTAAAGCTAAATAATCCAAGTGAAGGAACCTACCACTAGTCAACTTCTGGTTAATATTAGGAATGACTCATGAAGCAATTCCAGAGAACTGAAAACATTGTGTGCTATGGTAGCGCTCTGGACGAGTGGGCTTGAAACCCTTCATGGACATTCACTAAGGCCTAAAAAATGTTTTGTTAAACAGTCTTCTAAAATGGTGCTGCTAATCAGTTCTTATCAAAGTTAAATTGTTGTTGCATTTGGTTGCGTGTGGTCTGCTGGAAATGGTGTAGTCATCCAAGACGTAGGCAATCTGACTTTTCTCCGTGTTGCTGTGGTGGGAACAGTTGGAGAGCTCATGGTTATTGTTAGACAGCCGAGGTGAGGAATTCAGTCATTACTTATTGAGATTTTCTACATTTTTAGAAAATTTTAGGCAGCAAAGGAGAAATAATTTTATTAGCCAGGAGCTCCTCTGTTAGTTTGAACTCCTGTTAGCTTGGTTTGGGTGAAACAGCAAAGTAAAGTATCTAGAAAAGCTCTGGCTTAGTATGTTGTATATCCTATAAGGTACTTGCTGAATAGCTCATTTCACACCTATAAAATAGGACACTAATTTTACTCCCTCACTAATTGATTCAATAAATCAGCACTATATGAGTCATCATTGTAGGAACAAACAGCAAACATTCTGCTTTTCCCTTTGAATTTCCAGTGGGGGGTTGGAAAGAGATCTAGAAGGAGAATAGACAGTCCCCGTGCTAACGTTTCTGAAAGAGGCTAGACTGACAGTCTCCTCCAGATCGTTTTCATCAGCTTCACTCCTTCTCTAAAAAACAGGATATGGGGATTACTGTCCCTATTTTCAGATGAGAAAAGTGAAGCTTTGGGAGAAGGAGTCATTTGTCTAAAATCCCCTCTAGTGAGTGATGGAGCAAAGGAATCAAGTGTGGTGTCTACATGTAAAAGCTCATGAGTAGGGCGACCAGGGGGCTCAGCCAGTTAAGCATCTGACTTCCACTCGGGAGGTGATCCCAGGGTCCTGGGATAGAGCCCCGTGCCAGGCTTGTTGATCAATGTGGAGTCTTCTTGTTCCTCTGTCCCTCCAACCCCCCCATACTCTCTTTTGCTCACTCTTTCTCTCAAATAAATAAAATCTTAAAAAAAAAAATCCTCATGAAGCTTCTGCCATATTTCACTGCTTGTGTTATGCTAAAGCCAACCTAACCCAATCCACCCCAACCAAACCAAAGACAGATCTGCTCAAATGTCATTAACACTCATGAAACAAAGATAAAGGGAACCCAAGTATGGGTCCCTTTCATATCAGGACTACTTTTAAAAACCTCCAGTAACCAAAAAACTAAACATGAGTAACTCTTCTCAGTTTGGTGGGTTTAGCCAAAGTGGGTAATGTATGTAAATAGGATATCTAGAGCTTATGTTAAGTTTCTGATACATATCCCATTTTTATTTTATTTAGTGTAAATATCCCATTTAAGAATTGCAAGGCTTATGAGCAGAGGACCAACTTCTTCCCTTTCTGTTTGAACCAAAGTTTCATCTTTCACACAGTAACAGTATTTCCCGAACTGTACTTTGATGTTAATATGTGAACAGAGGGAGGGAAAAAATAAATTTAAAATAAAATTTGGGTGGTCTGGGTGACTCAGTCGATTAAGCAGCTGACTCTCGATTTCAACTCAGGTCATGCTCTCAGGGTCCTGGAATCAAGCCCCTGTGACACACTCGGTGCTCACTGGGCAATCTGCTTGAGGATTCTTTCTTTCCCTCACCCTCTGCCCCTCTTCCTGCTCACATAGGTGTACACACACTCTCTCTCTCCCAAATAAATGCATAAATCTTAAAAAAAATAAAATTTTAAAAGTAAGATGAGATAGGTATCTGGGTGGCTCAGCTGGTTAAGCATCTGACTCTTGATTTCAGCTCAGATCATGATCTCAGGGTCATGAGATCAAGCCTCATGTTGGACTCTGTGCTGGATGTGGAGCCTGCTTCGGATTTTCTCTTTCTCTCCCTCTGCCCCTCCCTCCTACTCGTGCACATTCTCTCTCTCTCTCTCAAAAAAAGAAAGATGGGAAACCATTAGGATGTATGTAATACATGTTACTCTATTGTCAGACATCTATGACTATCTTATGTTTTATGAGGACATATTTTAGAAAACACTGCCCAATATAACAATTTTGAAGTTGTCCCCTGGAGATCCTAAAGCCTCAGGATTTTCAAGTTTTGCAATACTTAGGAAGAGAGCGATATCTATGACCAGAAACCCTGTGATGAATACCTGGAGAAACACTTCCAAAATGAACTAGAGTTCTGTTAATTTAAGTCAAAAAAATTGTATATGGTGCTTGTTGAAGAAATCTTCAATAATACAACTATATTGTCCTGTGACTGGTGTTCCTTTATGACTCACTACTTCTCTGACTATCATATCTAAAGCTCTTTTCACCGCCTCACATTTTGAGTCAATTTCTGTCATATCATCCTGTTTAACTTTCCTCAAAGCACTTAATCCTTATCTGTAGTTATCTTGCCAGTTTTTCCATACTTAGAATTAGATTCTTGAAAATTGAGACTTGTTTATGTTTCCAGAAACTACCATAGTGCCAAGTTTATAGAGAATAAATTATAGTTGTTTCATTCATTCATGTATATATTCATTCAACAAATATTTACTAAATACTTATCATGTACCCCAAACTTTTCCAGTCTGGACACAATAAAACCAGTTTGTCAGTTTGTTCCTTGAATTGTTTGTATATTGGATATTTTAAAAAAATTATATCACTGCACTTCCTTTGGGAATAGAATATTTTAAGCCAATGTAATTATTATTTAAAAATTCAAGGGTGCCTGGGTGGCTCAGTGGTTTGGGCTGCTGCCTTTGGCTCAGGTCATGATCTCAGGGTCCTGGGATCAAGCCCCGCATCGGACTCTCTGCTCAGCAGGGAGCCGGCTTCCCTCTCTCTCTCTCTGCCTGCCTCTCCGTCTACTTGTGATTTCTCTCTGTCAAATAAATAAATAAAATCTAAAAAAAAAAATTCAAATTATCAGTAACTAATATACCTAATTCTGTAAAAATGAATTCCCATATGACTTGTTTTCTTTGTAGTTTGTTGCCATTTGTTGAAAGTTAAAGAGCCAATGGGGTGCCCGGGTGGTTCAGTTGGTTAAAGCATCTGACTCTTGATTTCAGCTCAAGTCATTATCTCTGGGTGGTGGAATGAGCCCCATGCTGGGTGTAGAGTCAGTTTAAGATTCTCTCCTTCTGCTCCTCCCCTGCTCTCTCTCTCTAAAGAAGAAAAAAGAAAGAGAAGGAGGAGGAGGAGAAAGGAAGGAAGGAAGAGAGGAAGGAAGGAAGGAAGGAAGAAAGGAAGATGAAAGAAAGTAGGGGTCAAAATGTCTATTTATATTACCTCATTTCATCTTGCCAATTAGCCTCTGGAGGTGGAAACTATTACTGTTAGTGGAGACTATTACCTCTATTTGACACATGAGGAAATTGAGGTTATGGAAATAATTACCCAAGACATTTAATTAGGAGATAGATAGTATCTGAATATAAGCCCAGAGGCTCTGAAATTAAAGCCCACCTCCTTTTCTTACCACACCTACCGCCTTCTTACAATATTAATATAGCCCAACTGTTATTTATAGGGGAAAAGTTCAAAAGCACCCAAAATGACTAAGTCAATAGGACTTTGTGTCCCATTTTGTAAGCAGGTGAATTCTCTCTGATTTTTATTTTTTGCACTTATGTTCCGTTTCTGAGCTCTGGGCAGTGTTTCTTCTTACCTCCCAAAGATCCTGTCAGAACCGTAAGGAGGTAGCCTGTGTCACCTCAGAGGGGGTGACTTCTGTGTTTCTGACACCTCCTGTTTTCCTAGTGAATAAGACCGAGCAGTGAGTTTCATTATAGGGATGCTGCAAGGGGAAGATAAAACCAACAAAGGAGCTGAAGGAACTCACAGAAAAGAGGGAATTTAGGAGAAAAAAAGGGCAAGCTCAAAATGAGCTAAATTTAGAAATCATTTGGAGTTTCATTGTTCAAGTTATGGAATTTGTCTTGTGTTCCAGCAGTCCAAGTTCTGCCACTAACTTGATGTGTGGCCTTATCAGGTCTCTTTGTCCTTATCTGTGTCAGGTTGGTTACACTCTGGAATGTCAAGCCGGTCTTGGACTGATGACCTCGGATGTCCTTAATGGGACGTAATGAGCCTTGTATGTTTACATCACTGTTATTTTTGAATTTTCCTTATATGAAGCCAAATATAATGCTAATTGAGATAATTGGTGTACTTTTTTTTTTTTTTTTTAGATTTTATGTATTTATTTGAGAGAGAGAGAGAGAGAGCACTAGCAGGGGAGGGGCAATGGGAGAGGGAGAAGCAAACTCCCTTTTGAGCAGGTTGCCCAAATGGAGGCTTGATCCCAGGCCCCTGGGATCATGACCTGAGCAGGAGGCAGACATTTCACTGACTGAGCCACCCAGGTGCCCCATGGTGTATATTTTTAGTATTAAAAAAAGTACAATTTGAAGAACTCCACGAGACTTTACCAAACACTCAAAGAAGTCAAAAAGTGGTGATGGAAATAGTGATGAGGAAAAGGTAGGAAGAAAGGAGAAGGAGGAAGGCGGGGGGGGGGGGGAGGGCAAGGGAAGAGGAGCTACAGGAACAGGAAGAACAGCAGCAAACAGAACTAGAAAAAGTTTCCTTCCCTATATAGACTGAAACTCTTCATTCGACATTTAAGGAATATTTTTCAAACTCTGAATATCTTTGGAGGTCCCCTGGCTCATCGAATACAATTTTTCCCCAAAATTTCATTATTGCGTTCCTCTGCCATTCCCACGAAAACCCATAAAACCAAGGTTCAAAGTTCCTATTGCATATAATAAGTTAGTTAACATTGTTCTCTTTCAAGTTAATTTAACCAAACACAGTTCATTCATTAACTAAATTTTATCAATTACTGCTCACTAATCCTAGTATTCTGCCAAAGTTTACTCTTCCCTCTCTGAGGCCAAAAATCTATCTGGAGTTGGTGTTTGACTTCAACAGTTCTTTCAAGCTTCAAGATCAAACTCCTTTCCTTCTGCCTCCTTGATGCCGCAACGTGGAATAAGTTGGTCCTCTCACGTGTCTACGCATCCAATCGTGTCCACAGCCAACTTGTTAAAGGAGCCATAGCCAGATGATGGCCATTCCCTGAAGAGGATACTCACCCCACTACTCGCCCGCCAGTGCTTGCCACAAGGATATTCAGCAAGGGCATAGGATTTGCTGTGGCCAGTGAAATGGGAGCAAAATAAAACTTGGGAAAAAGAAAGGTTTCTGTTTACCACAGTCCCTGGGTTAGAAAAAGATCCCCTGGCAGAAGGAAAGAAGATGAAAGGGAAATAAGCAAGGGAGGTCACAGGGAAAATAGAGAGGGTAATGGGCACGATCTGAAGGGAACTGGCTCAGGGTCCGAAGATGGCCTGGCCTCTTCTCTATCAACACCATGCATTAGCCACAGCGAGGGGCCAAAGAGGAGCCAACTTGGTGTCCTACATTCCCACCTTGAGAGCCCTGTGCATCTCTTGGACTCAAGGGCTACATTACCTTTCCTTTCTGCCGGCATAGGATGAAGACTGTCCTTAGCACCAATCAACACGATGACTATTTGTCAACAATGAGGATGATCCTGGTCTGAGCCCTGCGTCTTTGCTTCAGCCCAGTCTGACTTGCCATGTGTGGAGAATCCCCTATCCTATCCCCCCTAGCAGCAGGTCCACTGCTCAAAGCTCTCATAAACCCCATGGAGCCCACCAAGCTTATAGACAGGGACTGAATGGTCAAGGGGAAGCCTCTAGACCTGGGACTTGGGGGGACTAGCCACATGCAGCCTGAGAGTCTCCCTAAACTGCAGTGCAGTCATGTGTATCTTTGTTGAACTTGGACTTGCATCTCCACTTTTCTGGCTTAACAGCTGTCCTCAGGTTCCTGTGCCTTCAAGTGTTGCTCCTGCAATAACATCCTTGGTTTCCTTCGCAGCTTCACTGCCTGGAATAACCACACAGGGTCATTTCTTGTCCTTTCATACCTGCGGCTGGTCTGGTCCTGGCTGGGCCAGCCTTTTCTACCTGCACTTCCCAGCTGGCTGCCAATGAGGTTTCTCCCTAGCTAAAGAATTTGAGAGGAGTTAGCCAGCTTCTAAGCACGTAATGATCACAGTTTTGCACTTATGCTCTCCTCTGAACTAAAGAGAAGCCTCTGGCAAAGGAGGAAAGAAAAAGCAAAGAAAAAGAAAAAGAAAAAGAACAAAAAAAAAATAAAGAAAGAAAGAAAAGGAAAGGAAAGGAAAACAAACAAACAAACAAAAAACCACAACCTGGTAGGGGTTCACATGTGAAATCTGAAATCTTGTTTTTCCAAATCAGAGAGAGATAATTCTAGTGCCTTCTCTCCAACCCCATTCTGTTTTTGGCTTTTGAAGCTAGTGCTGTGTTTTTATTAATTTGCACCAAACGGATGCTTAGCAACAATCAAACATGCTGCATTAAATATAAAACTACTTTCTGAAGGAGTTCAGAATTACAAAAACAAGCTCATTGGGACATAGCCCTTGAAGAGCCGTATAAATAGAACATAAACATTTGAAGGATATATAAAGATATTTCACCACATTCCATTTATTGATGGATGAAAGGCAGTACATCAAATCAGATAAAATTTTAATCTGGTTTAAATTAATTTTGTTTCATTTTATTTTATCGTACTTGCACTCCAAACTAAGAAAACTCAGTTTAGTTTTCCTCATGGCATGGTATCAGAAATGATTTTCAAGTGATGCTGAAGTTTATTTAAATCTGATTCAGAGGACAGCACAGCATTTAAATTATATTACACCATTCTTATGTAAACGCATGGGGTTGGATATCTGCTGGAACTAACTATCCCCAAATTTTAGTGGCTTAACACTGTAAACGTTTATCAAGTACTCTCTTTACATTTCAGTGTGGGTTGGGCTGGGGTGGGGATGACCGTTCTCCACACAGTCATTCAGGGCCCCCAACTTCTGTCCATGTGGGGCCTTAGAGCCATTCACGACACCCAGATACAGGAAGAGAAGAGTGTGGTACACGGAAGGATTTTACTAGGCCTGGCCTACCAGTCTACCACTCAGGTCCAAATTCCACTGCTCAGAACTCAGTTACATGGCCACACCAAAGTGCAAGGAAGGCTCGAAATGTAATGCCTCATCTCCCGGAGGAAAGGAGAAACAGTTTGGTAGAAAAGTGTCAGGCATCTCAGGGAAGATGGGAAAAGGCTCCCGGGTCAGCGAAGGAAAATGGGAAACAGGAGCCTGTGGCACTGTATGAAGGGAAAGAGCACAAAGCAAGGGGTCTGCAGCTTGACTTTTGTCTGTGCACATGGAAGATGGGGATCACGACAGGAGAGCCTCCTCTGGACTCTGGAAGGTGTGGCTAGGATGCACTCCGCTGGGAGGTGACCCAAGTCCTTCAGCCACTCTGAAGGGATTTGATAAGAGCGGTTCATTCTGCTTCCACTGTGTTTAAAGTTGCTCTGTGTTCTTGTTGTATATTGAAATGTATTCATATAATCTCGTGATAAGGAAGCACACCCTATATTTCACAAAGTCCCAGGAATATGTGGTGTATCTGCACGCGCACATGGGTGTGTGTGAGCGTGCGCGTGCTGGGGGTGTTGATAATGGATGGCTGTTGAGAAGGGAAGCAGACGCGGAGCTGAGATCCAGCTGTCAGGGCAACGTTTCATAGAAACGAACCGCCTGGGGGAACTGGTAGAAGGCTTAATGGACTTTCTCCCCCAACTACATTATGCAGCACTATAAATGCTAGTTATTGCCTACTAGTGGCTGTTTTGTTGGAAATGAATCCTAAATTCTTTCTACCGCATTTGACATCTATGGCACATAGATTCTGAAGATGGGTCCTGTGGGTTAGTGGAATGTCGATGGAGTTTGCTAGATATTTGCACAGTAAAATCGAGGAAGCGTCTTGATAACATAGCTAGCGAGCTAAACAAAGGGAATCCTTTTCACTACGGTCCAAGTCTCCTTTCTCCAATTATATGTTACTCCTCCCAAAGATTTAGGGAAAACAGATTTTTTTTTAAATAAAAAAAGGTTTTATTTATTTATTGGACAGAGAGAGAGTACAAGTAGGCAGGGGGAAGCAGGCTCCCTGCTGAGCAGGAAGCCCGATGCGGGCTCAATCCCAGGACCCTGGGATCATGACCCGAGCCGAAGGCAGCCGTTTAACTAACTGAGCCACCCAGGTGTCCCCTTTTTTTCAAAGTAAGAACTGAAAATGCACTAAATCAACCACCTGATGAACAGAATTGCTTCCCAATACTTGAATTGTCTCAGATATGTTTGGGCTTATAAATTACCAGAAGAACTGATTGCCTATGTAGGGTTTAAAAGTGTGGGACTTTGAAAGGTTTCAACGCAGTATCTGAATCATCTGTGTGACTCACTCCTTCGGAGGTAAAGTGTGGACAGTCATTAGAAAAGAAAGCAAAGTGGAAGCTAACACACATCCTAGAGCCAAAACACCTAGATTGTAACCTGGCTTACCATCCACTGCTTGTATGACTTGGGAAGGTTACTCAACCCTTCTGTGCCTCAGTTTCCTCTTTTGAAAATGGAAAGAATGTTAGTACCTGTATCATAGATCACAGAGTTGTAATGTGTATGTGATGTTAGAAGGGCTCTTGGGAGGGAGATAGTCTGAGTCCTCTATTAAAATGACCATTCTTGGGGTACCGGGGTGGCTCAGTTGGTTAAGCCACTGCCTTTGGCTCAGGTTGTGATCCCAGAGTCGTGGGATCGAGTCCCTCATCCGGCTCCAGCTCTGTAGGGAGTCTGCTTCTCCCTCTGACCTTCTCCCCTCTCATGCTCTTTCTCTCTCTCTCAAATAAAGAAAATCTTTAAAAATAAATAAATAATGGACATTCTTGAGAGCAGAATGTGTTCTCTCTCCTTCTATCTTGCTCTCTTTTTACCCAGTGCCAGACACTCTGTTGGCTTATTTTAGGTGAATGAATGAATGAATGAATGAATATCCTCAAAGGTACTTTCTTGAATGACATTATGACATCAGAAAACCTCAGCAAAATGTCAATGTGTATAGTCTTACAAATTGGATTGTGGTTGGGGGCTCATCTAGAAACATTTTTATGAAGTACGGTTCATTTATGTCTCAGACTCTGACGTCTGGGGGATAATGCCTTGTTTTAATTTGATTTTTGTGCTTGTTTTTCCTTTTGGGCAGATGACAAATTAGCACAGCTTGGGAAAAGAATGCTGGAAAATGCAACTGGGGGGCTAGACGAGTCTTTTCATCCTTTGTGTTTGGTGCTGGTCTTCACCTCACCTGAAAAGAGCATGTTCACGGGAGAGGCCATTGCGGGATTCACTGTGGCCTCTTCCCCAAGAGAAAGCAGTGGGGGAGACATTCAGTCGGAGAAGAAGTGAAACTGGTCCCAGCAAGCTGGCCGGGGCGAATGCGAAGGACTTGGGGTTCAGACACGAAGTCTGTTTGTCTAAAACTGAAGGGAGAGGACATTTGTGACAGGAAGAACAGAGTGACAAGGCTTACAGCTCCTGGAGAAAAACACAATGGGGTTCCTGAAAATATGACAGCTAGAAATTTCCTAGGTCTAGCTGTGCCAAGGGCTGCAGTGAATATTGACTTCAATTTGCAGGGGAGGGTACGGGGCCAAGAAGTTGATCCAGAAACATTTTAATCATTGCAGCGTCTTATCGCCATACAGCACTGGATAGGTAGCAGAGTTCACAAAGTGATTCATTCAGTCTAAGCTCTAGGTGAGGTGGGTACTGTAATTAGCCTGCTGGGAAGCTGTTGCTGAGAGAGACCAAGTAGGAAATGCATGAGCCAGGGCTGGGAGGTAGGGGTTTGAGTCTAAACTCGGTTCTTTCCTCTGCTTGAAGCTGCTTTGACTTTCCTCCTTTTGTGACAAATTATGCAGAAAAGCCTGTAGTTGGGACTTATTTCCCCACAAACTCTGTCTGTAGTGGGCACCTGCTAATGTAATACCATACTGCCGTCTGTCCTTAAAACTTAGCTATGCTGTGGGTTTTATGAGGCTTCAAGGCCAACTCTTAAAGAACAGGGAGAACTGAGGGTCAGGGATACCACAGAGCAGTTTGGAGAAGCAAAGAGAAGTATTCTTAACTAGAAAGATCTCCCTTTGTCCTGCCAAGCTGGGAGATAGGGCTGAGTCTGGGACAGCTGAGTCCTGAAGAGTATGATGGAGATGTGAGAGTTCATGGGTTCTAGCTGTGCCCAGGGAGGCACAGAGGCCGGAAGAGGTCATGGGACTTCAGTGGGCGGCTGTGATGCCCATAGCAGACCAGAAACACTGGTGACTAGGTGGCACTTGACCCTTTCTCTACGCACCTGGGGACATTCCTAACTTCACTGTGATTCTGGGGATAAAGGGTCTTCACAATTCATTATTTATAGAATTTGCAGCTGGCCCCAAAGAACAGGACCTCAGAATCTGGAACTCCGATGCTGTATAGAGTATTAAGTAAGTAAGTTGTGGTTTGTGGGGGGGGGGGGGCGGCGCGCGGGGACGGGGGGTTGGTGCCTGGGTGGCTCAGTCAGTTAAGCATCCAACTCTTAATTTCGGCTAGGGTCATGATCTCGGGGGTCGTGAGATCAGCCTCACGTCAGGCTCCTCACTCCTGAGATTGAGCCCTGGTCTGACTCCATGCTCAGGGTGCGGCTGGCTTGAGATTTGCTCTCTCCCTTTCCCTCCGCCCCTCCCCCCACTTGCAGGCACTCTCTCTCTCAAATAAATAAATAAATCTTAAAAAGAAAAAAAATTGTATTTTTGCACGTCTGTCTTGTGTTCTAAGAGTCATACCTCATTGCTTATTCCACAGCTTCATTGAGATACAATTGACATACCACACAATTCACCCGTTTAAAGTGTAAGAGTCAATGGCTTTTCATATATGCACAGAGATGTATGACCATCACCACGACCAATTTGAAACATTTTTATGACCTCTGAAAGAAACCCTATGCTCCTTTAGCTGTCACTCATTCAAGTGTCTCACCCTTCCCCTCCCCCCAAACCCAAGCCCTAGACAGTCATTAATCTGCTTTCTCTCTTTTCAGGTTTGACTTTCTGGATATTTCCTATAAATGGAATCATGCAATACATAGCTTTTTCTATCTAGCGTCTTCACTTGACAGAACGTTTTCCAGATTCATCTATGTTGTAGCATTTACCAGTATTTCATTGCTTTTTAGACTGGAGAACAGAGGACCACAGACCTGAAAAAGAATATGAGCTAGATTTCATTTCTGAGATTGCTCAGGCAGTCTGGTTTATACTGGGGTGGCAAGTGTCGGTGTTTTTTGCTCACATGTGTAAATTTGTCTCGTGCAAATTTGGGGGAAAGGGTTCTTTCCTCCTCATTGACACTCATTGACCTCACTGACCCAGGCTGATACCTTTTGCTGCGGGCTCCCCTATCACAATATCAGAGAAAGAGAATACTAAAGACAATCTATATCTCTGTGTCCATATTTCAACTTGAAATTGACACCCATCATGTCTACTTATGGACCATTGAACCAGACTAACCATATGACCCTGTGTAACTGTCCAGGTCCTGAGAAATTTGGGGAAGCATCGGCCATCCAGCAGGCATTAAATGTCTCTGTCACACAGAGCTCATCTCGGCCAGCGTTTTTCAGTGTGTGCTGTTCTGATCCCTGGGGCTCTGCAGAGGTGCACGTGTAATGGGTTCGACAATGAAGTATAGTCAGCTAACGCTGAATTGGATTTATCAGCTTTTATCTGCTTTTTTATTGGGAGATCTACAAATCAATGTGTGGAGCAATGAAAAGTTTTGCTGCCCAGAGAAGTTGGAAATATACTTATCTGTTCCATTTTTCTGTCGGCAGAGAATTGCTCCCTTAAACTGTCTTGCCTAGAGGGTTGTCCCCAGACACCAAACATCCTACAAGGGCACATAACGTTCTCCAGCTTGGATTTTAGCTTCTTAAGCAGTAAAACCAGATGTTGGGCTGATATCTCAAATTGTGTATCCTACACATGTTTATTTTCTGTAACAACAACAGTACAAATCAAAAAGGAGAGTTTATATGCATCATAAAGCAAACACCACAGCTCTTCCTTTAGGTCACTTCTAGAATTCTTCCCATAGTTCCAAATCACCTAAAGGCAAATCTTAAACTAAGACTGTTTGATATTTAGCTAGTACCTGCCTCTGCCAGAAGAAAAAAAAAAATCCATATATCATCCTTACCCTATGGTCTATTGGGTCCCTAATGACCAATATTTTTGTCAAGGAAGGAGGTAGAAAATGCTAAAAAAAAAAAAGTCAGTTGCTGTCTCAATAGACAGTGCATGATATATTATTGGAACTTAGGATATTTTTTTCAATATTTGCATTTATATTCCCTTACCAAAGGATGCATTTTTATCAGATTTTTTTCCCTCAAAACAGTGAATGGCCCCCTCCCCCATCTGTGGGGGTCTCACTCCAGGCCAGTCAATTTGGAAGTTCTCATGAGTGTTGGGGGTGGGGGTGGAGAAGGGTGCTGAGGAGGAGGGAAGCTGGCACACAAGAGTCCTTTTCTTCCTCTACTGGAAATCTAGGCTACACCACAAGTTAGCCCCATCCTCCCTGGGAGCTAAGAGAGAACCCAGAGTGTGGGTTATGATGACACCAAGGTCAAAATGCTGTTGCTCGTGGGTCACATTTGTCTTATGGAAGGATACAATGCTGTTTGGTGTTATGAGGCCATATGTTGCAGCCAGAAGCCCTGGGTTCAAACCATGCCTCCAATACTTACTAGCCCTGTGATCTGGAGTTAGTTACGCAGTCTCTCCAAGCTCCATTTCTTTTATTTGTAAAATAGGAATGATAATAGAAACAAACTGAACATATTGGACTAAATGTGTTTTTGAGACTAAAGTCAATGGATGGACCGGTGAGCTTAGCCAAGTGAGCAGCATATTATAACAGCTCACGTGACAAAAGGTCTTAACTGTTGGTTTCTAGAAAGTAATAGGCATTTTGTCAAGAAAGCAGGTAGTTTATACAAGTTGTACCTGAGTCAGTAACATCCTTTAGCCATTGACTGAAATATGAGAACTATGGGGATGTTTATTCTAAAATCTTACCTAAGACAAAAGTCACTGCGCTTTTTTTTTTTTTTAATGGACTTGATTTTTTTTTTTTTTTTTTTTTTTACTGACTTGATTTTTGCTGCTGTTTTTAGTTTTAGGTGGAGAACGACTTCTATACACAAAGACAAACCCCCAAGGGTGTTCACTGTAGCACGGTTTAATAGGACAACAAAAAAGAGAACACAAAAATCTAGTAATAGATCAGTTAATCAAATTATGGGACATCCAAATGATGTAGTACAATTCAGCCCTTAAAAAATCATATTGTTGGGGGCGCCTGGGTGGCTCAGTCAGTTAAGCGGCTGCCTTCGGCTCAGGTCATGATCTCAGGCTCCTGGGATCGAGCCCCGCATCGGGCTCCCTGCTCAGTGGAGAGCCTGCATCTCTCTGTCCCTCTCCCTGCCACTCTGCCTACTCATGCTCTCTATCTCTCTGTCAAATAAATAAACAAAATCTTTAAAAAAAAAATCATATTGTTGGAGAATATCTATAGTTATGGGGAAATGTCTATAATATATTAAGTTTAAAAAGCAAGTTATAAGATAATGAGTATATTACCATTTCATTTATTTATCTGAGAGTGAGAGAGAGAGAGAGAGAGAGGAGCAGGGGAAGGGGCAGAGGGAGAGGGAGAAGCATGGAATTTGGGTGCCGTGGTCCACCCTCGTGGGGCTAGCAGAGGTGACCACCGGCTCCTGGACTGCTACACCAAGGGGCATGGGACCCAGAGCAGCATTTGTGGGGAAGGGTCTTCCTTCTTTTTATTTGAGTATAATTGACACACAACATTACATTAGTTTCAAGCATACAACATAGTGATTCAAGAGTCGGTATGTTATGTGGTGCTCACCACCAGTATTAGTTAACCCATCCTGTTACATCACTCTTATAGTATTATTGACTGTGGTCCCTATACTGTGCCTTTCGTCCCATGACGTATCCCTTGCATAACTGTATCTCCCACTCCCCTTCACCCATTCTCCCCATCTTCCCACCCCCTCCCCTCCTGTTTATTCTCAGAGCAGCATTTCTGAGTGCCGCCCAGCGTCCTCTATCATAGCAAAATCTGTAGACAGAGCTCCACTTAGAAAGGTAAGCAACTGTGGGGGTTATTTCCTGCCATGGTCTCCATGTTTGTCTCCCCAACAAATTCATATGGTACAATGCTAGTGTCCAAAGTTGAGGGCATTAGGAGTGAGGCCTTTGGGAGGTGATTAGGTCATGAGTAATCCTCATGAATGGAATTACTATTCTAGAAGAGAGCCCACAGAGATTCCTCACCCTTCCACCATATGCGGACACAGCTGGAAGGTGGTAGCTATGCAAAATACCATCACAGCTACATTCTGAACTCTGTTCTCCTCACCTGACCACCATGTCAGCTTCCCCTCAAGAGCTGTCACCCCACCCCTAACTGCTTGTCCTCTGAAATTTTAAATGAAACAGTCTGTCCTCTGGCCACAGCCTTCTGCCTTCACTGGTTTCTATTTGTTCCCACTACACTGGTTCTTCAACTTCACAGGGAGCCCAGTTCCCCAGCTGTTTCTTCTTTTCAGCCTTCTTCTGCCTCCTCTTCCTTCCCTATCTACCTGATGCTCCTTAGGTTACTGTCAACCACGCTTACCTCTCCTGCCACAAATTCTTCCAATGGCCAAAGTCCCAATTTGTATTAATTCTATTTTTTCCAGCTGTCTTGCAGGCTAATGGAAGTTCCTCAAGAGCTCAAACACAAAACTGCCATGGCATTTCATCATGAAAACATCTTCCCTCCCCTCAATCCTGCCCCCACTTCTCCATTCCCTCACTCAAGAAATAACTCACCTTCTACTTGACAGGGAAAATAAAATCTGTCAAATGAGAATTTGCTCATTTCCAGCTACTGCCCCTACCCTGAGTCCTTCCTCCTTGCTTCTTTCAGAGTGAAATATGTCACCTTCCTGCCTCCTGTCTAGAGCTAATTCCATTAGCTCTCCATCCCAGTGTAGGATCTCCATCCCAGTTCCTACCATCTCAGAGGTCTTGCACAAAAAACTGTCTTCTCTATTCCCTGTTATTTCAATGTATTTCTCTCTACAGGCTTCTTCCCATAAGCTCTGAAACATGCTAGTGTCTCCCCTGTATAAAAGAAAGGGAGGAAGGGAGAGAGAGGAAGGAAGGATGGAAGGGGTGGAGAGAGGTGAGGAGGGAGAGAGGGAGGGGAGGATGGAGAGAGGGAGGGAAATCCTTTCATGTCCCCTTCCACACACCACTCTTCCTTTTCTCCCCTTCACAGGAAAACCCCTTCCACATTATATGTGTGTCTCTGTTTCTCTCCTCCCCTGCCTTCTTCAGCATACTGCTTGTGCAACAGCAAGTCTATTCTTCAACTGTGTTTACCAGGGCTTCAGCTAGAAAAAGTACAACAAGACCCCCTATAATTTTGATAACCCGCCTCCTAAGATTGGGCTACAAGTTCAACATCTACCCAGATCTTGACAAACGCCTGACCTCAGAGCACTTTCTGAAGGTCTATGGAAAGGATAAGGACTTGGCCATCTTGTGCTTCCATGGAAGGCATGCCTTCCAGTTCATCAGCTGTAAGAGAGATTACTCCCACTTCCACTGTCAGATCACAGTGGTGTCTTCAAGCTCTGATCGTCCTTCAAGCACTACCATTACCACGGTGATAGGCCAATAGATAGATGGACAGATCCCTAGGATTCCAGAGCAAGATCATGCCTTCTGCAGCTGAAAACTATTTCTCATTTGAAAACCAGCTCCTGACATACTTCTCAGCCTCCAATGCCTGAACATGCCAAGTGAATATTTGACCAGAGCCACACATCATGAACTGGGTATTGTTATATTTATCAAGTATATTATCAGGACAGCTCCACAGCAATCCATTATATAATGAATATCGTACATTTGGGATCCAGTTGGAGTTACAGTCATTTACATAAACAAGTCATCACCAGAAGTCAGTTACATAAACAGGTCATCACTTACCTCAATTAGGCTGATGCAGCTCTCTCAATCCACACCTCTGGCCCACTGGGTATGACTAGCTGACAGAGGAGAGAAAACATCTTGGGCCCAGATGACATACTGGTTGGCTTGATACGAGGGATCAAACCGACATCTCCTGTGCTCAGCCACTTTCAGGAGAGCCCCCAAAGGACAGTGGTAAGGGGAAATTCTCCCACCGGGCAGAGTTTTGAGCAGTATAGTTGGCCATGTCCTTTGTATGGAGGGAGAAATAGTCTGAGGTAAGAATGTACATAGACTCTCGGGCAATGGCAAGAGGTTTGGTTGGTTGATTAAGGCCGGAAACGAAATTTGGACAATGGCTGACAAGATGGAAACTCTTCCCAAAGCTCACACAGCTGTGGCCCAGCTGAATGCCTGACCTACCAGAAGAGGGCAATACAGAGTTCTTACTACACCATGGCCAACGGAGAGAGACAGCCACTTTGAACTCTTTAGCCTGGACATAGCAGTGATTTAGATACATAATATAAAATCTTAAGCTAAGGAAATAAATAGATATGGGACCTCCAAGTATATTTCTCTTACCATTGTTTTATTTTTACCATTTTTATCAAAGGTTAATGGATCTCCTGCATCTGCATCCTTTTTTAAAGTATATCAACTTGTCAGCTAACATTTATCCTTATCAAGCAAGAGTATAGAGATAAACACTAGCCCTGAGTGGCTGCAAATTCAGCTGAAATGAATATTATAGGCAAATATTGTGTTTCATTGTGGGCCTCAGCTCTTCGGGAAGACATGCCTGCCCGAAGAACACTCCCGCCATATTTAGCCCACCCTGCCAGGTCTTCTAAGCTGCTTCCTTCAGCCCCTCCCAACTCTAGACCCCAAACCTGCTAAGCTAAGCTGTAAGCTGGTAGCTTGGCTTCAGAATCACTGTATTAGCCTAGAAGAGTTAATGCACTCCGGGGTACTTAATTTTCTCCTAGGGAGTCATCTGCTCATTGGTAGGAAATAGATGACTAAGCAATCATTATCAACTCTGCAGGATAATTCTAGCACAGGGGAGCAAATAATCCAGAGGACAACATGCACACAAAGCTTATTTATTGTGAAATAAAGGAGGCAAGCAGCATTTTACTGAATATTAGAGGACAAATCATGACATCACTGAGCACTCTGTTACTAGTGTCGTGTGTTTTTCCTGGGGCATGACAGGTTTTCTTTTCATGGTTTCACAGTAAATATTTCAGACAGAAGTCCTAAGTAATACATTCACATGACTTCACTTTACTTCTGTTTCTACCCACAAAAATATTACCTCTTCACCTATAATTACTAACGTCTTGAATCAAGATTACTTTCACCTTCATTAAAATACAAATCAGTATATCAATCAGCATACCTTTACTGAATAAACCTTATACAGAAGGTGTTGTCCTGGTGTAGCTGAGCACAGAAAGAGTGTAAGACATGCTCCCCATCTTCACAGGTCTTAGAAAGCTATCCTTTTATTCATTGTTTCAGCACTAGTCTTGTTTACCATAAAAAATTATATTAATAGAACTTAAGAATTGCAATTGCTGGGCGCCTGGGTGGCTCAGTGGGTTAAGCCTCTGCCTTTGGCTCTGGTCATGATCTCAGGGTCCTGGGATCGAGTCATATATTGGGCTCTCTGCTTGGCAGGGAGCCTGCTTCCTCATCTCTCTGTGCCTGCCTCTCTGCCTACTTGTGATCTCTGTCTGTCAAATAAATAAAATCTTAAAAAAAAATTAAAAAACAAAAAAAGAATTGCAATTGCCATTTGAGAATAATACTGAGAAAACTAAAAAAAATTCCAGAAATAACTGTTTTAATATTTTCTTAGACTCTAAGACTTTTAGCCTTTTTCAAAATAGAAATTTAAGTATGTGGCCTTCATAGTTTACTAAGATTTTCATTCAAGTGGCACTATTTCTATTTAAAGTTTAATACAGTTATGCATGAAACCAAATTGCAACTCCTGGGGAAATGCATCTTTTAAAAATCATTTAAACATCTTCTATAATCCCTGTATTCAGACCTGGTGAGAGTGATGTCAGATTCTTGGTCTACTCTTAAGTTACCAAATACACCTACCATTTAGACATGCTCTTGAACTAAATCCTAAAACTAAGTTAAGCAGTATGTTTTAGCAGAGCTCAGGTCTAGATGCTGCCAGGCTAGTGGATGGGGACAATCACTCTTCCAGAAGGCCCCGGCCCTCTTTAGACCCAACAGATGTCATTTTCTTTGTTTAAATTCAATTCGGCATTGTCCTTCTGGCTGTTGGACACCCACCAAATGGAGAGGACTCTAAAAGCAGAAATGTAGAAGAAATATAAAAATTAAGAGACATAAGGTTTTAGACCAAAGGTTTATTCAAGTGTAATTATCTCTAAAAGTACAAAGTCTAGGTTTAGAAAACCAGATGTGTTTGCTTTATGTGTCTTATAATGTCAAGAATCAATTTTAGCCTTCCACAGAAGGAATGGACATTTGCAACCTGTTCTATCAGCCTTGAGGGTGGGCAGAAATCAAGAACAGGGAAAAGACAATCAGTCCAATTTAAGTCATCAGTCTATTGTCAGGTTTGAATGCAACAAGACATAGAGTGGGCTTCTTAACACGGAGATTCCTAGGGGCATTGACAGAATGAGGTGCAGGGTTGTCATGGACTCCTTGAAATTGCAACTGCAAATTTCTGGGTATGAAAAGTTACATACTTTTCTAAAAAAAGGGATCCATAGTTTTCGTGAGATTATCTAAGGACTCATGACCCCCCAAAAGGCAAAACAGAACAAAGCCAACCAAACGAACAAACAAAACTTCAACGTATTAGCAAAAATGTGCTTGCTTTTGCAGGAGAATTGAAGTTGGTCTTATAAATGCTCAAAATGAACAGCCCCTATTGTTAGCATCTGGACACTGCTGCCTAGTTGTGGATCTTGGAAAGCTCTCTAGTATTTGTTTAGTGCTTGGTTCTTAATGAGAGTTAAAATTAATTTCCTAAGACTCTTTGAGATAAAATAAAACACTGGACTCCAGAAAAATTAAAATTGGGGGTTCTAGAATTTGATTTTTGCTACTATGACAAGTATATTTCTTTGGGGAAGCTAATTTCCAGGCCCAGAGATGCCCCCATGCTTGACAAGAGTGTTCAGAACATGCCTTGGCAGCCCATCCCCTCCCATCTTATACAAAAGCCTGGTAATTTGAAGGTCATTCCCTGTATTTTTTGATCACCTCATTGTACCTTATTAAAACAAATCCAACAATTGCATAATTTTAATTTATCTCTTTCTAGAATAAGAATTATGAAATGAAATGCCCTTTGAGATCATGAGAATTCATTTAGACATACTTTTTACAAAATGAAATAATATTTCTTTTTTTCCCTTTTGTGAGATATTTCTTTAAAAATGTTCTTAGTGGGACACCTGGGTGGCTCAGTGGGTAAAGGCCTCTGCCTTCGGCTCGGGTTGTGATCCCAGGGTCCTGGGACCGAGCCCTGCCTCAGGCTCTCTGCTCCGCGGAGACCCTGTTTCCTCCTCTCTCTCTGCCTGCCTCTCTGCCTACTTGTGATCTCTGTCTGTCAAATAAATAAATAAAATCTTTAAAAAATACGTTCTTAGTATGTCAAAACAGAAATAGAATGTTGTGTAGCTCAGTATAATAAATATAACTAATAGAATTCTTAGCTAGGAAGAGAGAACTGGGCAAAATCTTGCCAAAGAAACTGGTGAAAATTACTGATTGCTGGAGTTAGGTTTACATGGTTTTGACAAATGTCATCCTTCTAATCTGGTAAGGCATTTCTGTGTCCTCTCACTGGTGGGAAAATATTTGGATGGGGAATCAGTCCTGGGCAAAATTGTGACATTCAACTCAATGGACCAGGAACTGGTATTTTGTGAGTATATTCCTGGCCCTGATCTTCATTTTGATAATAAAACTATACTTGCTGAGAACCTTTGTGAAGGGTTTTTTGGTTTCCCTTTCATGGTAGGATTTTGAGGGCTCTTCATCGCTGGTAGTTAATGTACTCAAAATAGAAGTGCAAAAGAAATCAGGAGAAAGTGCTGAAATGTGCATATTTATGAGTAATATAATATTGTCTGTGTCACTTAGGCACTTACATAATTTCTATTGAAATGTCACCCAAGAGTTTTATTTATCCCTCCATACATTAGCCTTATTATATCAAGAGTAAATCAAAGCACTACAGGCTATGGGAACAGCCCTGAAATTGCAATGCTTAATTTCTGAGTTTTATCCTCAGTTGAAACAGCACATTTTATCCAGAGTCTTCAAAATGACTTCCAAACATCTGGAATTGAATTAAACTTTCCCTGTTGCCTAGGACAGTGGTCCTCAAAGAGTGTTATTCAGAGCAGCAGCATCAACAGCACTGGGAACTGGATAAAAATGCAAATTATTGGGGCACCTGGGTGGCTCAGTGGGTTAAAGCCTCTGCCTTCGGCTCAGGTCATGATCCCAGGGTCCTGGGATTGAGCCCCACATCGTGCTCTCTGTTCTGTGGGGAGTCTGCTTTCTCCTCTCTGCCTGCCTCTCTGTCTACTTGTGATCTCTGTCAAATAAATAAATTAGATATTTTTTAAAAATGCAAATTATTGCCCCTCCCTAGATGTCCCTAGATCATGCAGTCAAGGGGTGGGGGTCCAGTATTCTGATTCCAGGTCATTCTGATGTTTGCACATGTTTGAAAGACACTAGTCTAGGAGAACAGACCTATAGGAACACAGAGGAGTTCAATGATTATACAATTCAATGGTCAGTGGTAGGAGTAAGGTCACAGACTTTTCATTCTTGCTTACTGTCTTTACTGTTGCTCACTGTCTGCTCTTTTCTTCCATGCTGTTGCTTCCCAAATGGACTAAGGTCTATGACTTGCCTCTAAAACTGATGGTTCATTTTGGGACCCATAGACACACCTCTTTAGGGAAATAAGCCCAAAATTAAGGCCATGTCAATTTAGCACAAGAAACAATGTCAAAAATTGGTGAATTCACCGGGGACCTCCTTAACACTGTAAGTGGTGGGAACACTGCTATTTGGTGCTGGTCTTGTGGTTCCATGACATATAGGTCAGATCCAGAAGTAAGGGAATTAAGAGGTATCTTCTCAGTCCAGTTCCATGTAAAACACCTGTTAAGATTAAGCCTACATAAGGAAATTAGCAGCTTATCTGTAGTAGTTAAAACCAAGGTGTTAGAATTTATACCAAAATTAAAAACCGTGATAATTAAAATCCTGAAAACACTTACCTGCTTTGGTAATGGATCTAGAAGACTACAGTCATATTTATAAAGTATTAAAATAATGCATATTTGAATCTGTAACAGCGCAAACCACCTGAAAAGAAAATATGAAATTATCACTTGGTTGTGAAAGATGCATAAATATCTACCAAGAGAGAATATCTAGAAAGCATGCATATATCAGAGCAAGGATGCTCTTTTTCACTTTAGGAACTTTTACCATTAAAAAGATAGAATAAGGAAAAACTTGTTCTTTTCTTTTATAATACTGTCTACTCCAGAGGGTAGCTGAGATAATTAAATTGCTTAAAAATGTATGTAAAATGCTTAGCCAGTGGAAGCACTAACAAATGAGAGTCCAGGTCTCTTCAAAGTTCATATCAGTGCTTCCCATCATGGTAGCCACTACCTATGTGTGGTTATTTCAACTTAAATAAATTAAAGTTAAACCAAATGAAAAATTTCAGATCTTCAGTTGTACTAGCCATATTTTAAGTACTCAATAGCCGTATGTGGCTACTGATCTCGATATTGGACAGTACATCTTTAAAACATTTTGCATGATCACATGAAGTTCTATTGGACACTTGTTTGATCTAGACTCCTACTGTCCATTAGAAATTACTGCCTAAATGTTCATAGGCAAATACCCATAACTACCCCATCACTACCAAATTTCCCATAACTATCACATTTATTATTCCCTTTGTAACTCTTCACTCAGATGTCTCCAAACTTTTTGATCATACACCCTGATAATGAAATATTTGAGCATACCCGACAACACATTGATACTCATTTACTTATAAAGTATATACACATACTACTGTATTAGTTTACTACATACTTTGCAAGACACAGACACACACAAAGAGAAACTAAAAATATAGAGAAGAATATAAATGGAATTCTGCTGTTTTTTCTTGCATCTCAGTGAGTTGTTTTGAGCTCTCCTTGGGGTAGGCAATGCCTCGTAGGGGTCCTAGCTCTTAATGAATACAATTGGCCCAACAGGTCAGAAAATTTTAAGTCATCAGAGACTCAATCCTCTGCTTCACTTTCTATATCCAGTTAGGCACTAGGCCCTTTTGTTTTATCTTCTCAATACTACCTGATCTCTCTCCTTATCTCTAGTCTCTCCACAATTGCCTCAGTGAGGTTCTTCATGATTGATCTCCAGGATTACTAAATTATCTCAGCTTCCAGACTAATCTTCCTGTTTCCAGTTTCACTTCACTCTATTTTATCCTTCACTCTACCACTGGAGTGAACTTCCTAAAATGTAAAACTATCCTCATTTGACACAGTCACAGACATAATCTATCAAATGCTTCCTATTTTCTTCCAAATGCCATAGGAGAACATGGACAACCTTTGAAAATATGCTGCCTCTCTATCACCCCAACTTCCTCCCCACTGACTCCTCTTTGAAACCCATGCTCCAGCCACCCTGTATACCTAACATCTCTTGAATGGTGACACTCTCTGTTGCAGCTCAGTCTCCTCTGGAGGCATTCTCTGATCACTTGCTTCAACGACAAGGCATGCTTCCTCTCCACTTCTGTGGTCCCATGTACACACCTCAGCCATAGCATCTATTGCACTGAATTGCAATTGTTTATTAGCCATTTCTCTCCTAGAGGAGGAACTGTATTGTTGGGACTTATCAGTGCAGAGTACTGTACTGGTGCCTAATCATGTTCTGAATGCAATATAATGGAAGAATCAATGAATGAATAGATGATGGAAATAGATACCTTCCATAAAACAAATTCAATTTCCGGTCCTTTCCAGCTTTCTTTCTCTGTGCTTCAGTGGCACTTTACATAGTTTTCCACCAATGTCTTTACAATCTGACTATATCCTACCATATTACAGTTAATTAATTGCAAGCCCTACCCCCTTATAAAATATTGTATTCACAAATGATGGGAACCACTGTTCCATTGAATCCTCAATATTCATTGAACGACTGAATGATTATGAGTGATCTTATATTCATTTCAGATAATTACATTTGTTGCCTACTAGTATTCTTTTTTTTTTTTTAAAGATTTTATTTATTTATTTGACAGAGAGAAATTACAAGTACACTGAGAGGCAGGCAGAGAGAGAGAGAGAAGGAAGCAGGCTCCCTGCTGAGCAGAGAGCCCGACGCAGGACTCGATCCCAGGACCCTGAGATCATGACCTGAGCCGAAGGCAGCGGCTTAACCCACTGAGCCACCCAGGCGCCCCGCCTACTAGTATTCTTGACTATATTTTACTTCAAATGAAATCCTGAGTACTCCAGCTATTGTTAAAACCCACTTAGATAACACATCACTTCTTCACAAATATATATAATGTGAATTTGACCCTACTTACTTATATGGGCTAAAAACAATTTATTCTAAGGACTATCAATGTCTGTTAGAGTAAAATATATACAATATTTACTCATTTGAATCAGAAAGCAATTCTAAGAAAAAGCAAGTCTGCGAATTTGTGTGCAGGCTCAGAATTTCTCACAACTAAATTTCTGTCAAATTCCTAACAAAATGGAACTTCCACTTCTGGCCATGTCCTGCCCTAAATAACTCAAAAACTGAGTAAGAAAGGAAAAAAAAACCCAGCAAAACTGAGCAAGACTTACAGTGTAGGATGGAAATTTCCAAGAGAAAAGAAATAAATGAGGTGAGTCCTGCAATCTATAACTCACCGTCCATGGCAGATTCCAGGTCACAGTGCAAGGACGGAAAAGCCCACACAGACCTGAGGGTCTCATCCCATTAAAAAGACAGAGATCAAAGTTCAGGGAAGAATTTGGAAGAAAGAATAAAAGAGAGGAGAAAGTTTCACAGAGGCAGCAAGAGTGCTTCCGAGAACTACATGGGAGTCTCCTTGGGTATTTGGCTGAGTACTGATCTCAGCAAGTGAGAGAAAGCTACTGAGGTGGAGAAGAAAGATGAAAAAGAAAGCTAAGGAGCCATAAGCTGAGTAATGCACAGGGCTCCCACAAGTTATGGAAGCTTGTGTTCCCACCAGAGTGGGAAGATCCTGTAACAAAGACAATTGATTAGGTCTTTAAAAGGTTATGGCCTTGGAAGTGGTATTATTTTATCTTAAAATTAAGTGTCACTCCTCAAAGCTTAATAACAAGTCTTCAAAACTTGTTTTTCTGAGCAACTAACTACATGCCACAGTAAAGCCTAAAACTAAAGGAATACAATAAAATTTAGTATCTGTGACACTTAACATCTATGTCTTGAATTTATTAAAAAAATAATCATGCCTAGAAGAAACAGGGAAATATGGCATGTAAGTAAGAGAAAAACCATTCAAAAGAAATAGATGCTGAAATGACAGATCTTAGAGATAGCTAGTTAGATATAATCCAGATGTTCAAAAAGGAAGAAGCACAATGTAGAAAGAAATGGGAAAATTAAAAAAATCAGACTGAATTTATAGCAATGAAGAATATAATCTCTTTGATGAAAATACACTGGGTGGGATTTACAGAAGATAAGCCACTGCAAAAGAAAAGATCATGGTACTTATTGGAACAACAGAAAATATCCAAAATGAAGTACATAGATTAAAAAGACTAGGGGCGCTTGGATGGCTCTGGGGGTTAAAGCCTCTGCCTTCGGCTCAGGTCATGATCTCAGGGTCCTGGGATAGAGCCCCGCGTCAGACTTCCTGCTCGGTGGGAAGCCTGCTTCCCACCCCCACCGCCTGCCTCACTGCCTCTCTGTCGGTCAAATAAGTAAATAAAATCTTTTAAAAAATAAAAATAAAAAGACTACAAAAAGAAATAAATGGAGTATAAGTAACCTATAAAATAATATCAAAGACTCTAGCATACATGTAATTTGGTGATGCAGATAGATAAGAAAAATATTTGAAGAAATAATAGCTGAAACATTTTAAAATTTGTTAAAACTATTAATTTACAGAGCTAAGAAGTACAATGAACCCAAAGCAAAAGAAACGTAAAGAAAACTATTCCAAGGCAAATCATAACCAAATTATTAAAAAAAGTGACAAAGGAAAAAATCTTAAAAGCCATGGGGGAGGAGGGAGACAAAATAAATAAATAAGCAAATTAATTAATTAATTAAAATGATGACAGACTTCTCATCAGAAATTATGAAAGCCAGATGACAACAGAAAAACATCTTTGAGGATTTGAAAGACAAAAAAGGAAACATTGTTTTTTATAATAATACACTAACTCTATCATGAGAGAGACCAGCCTTGATAATTTGGTGGTAAATATTTAATTTCCTCTTTATAGATATGGAGCATAACATCTCATAGGAAAAAAAGATGATTGCCTTTGGGGGCTATGTGAAAGAGAGAAAGAGAGTGTTGAAATGGCCGTCAGTTATTCAGTAGAGAATTTGAAGAACACACATTTTGAACATATCTTAAGAGAGGGGGAAATGGTGTGCCATGCCCACGAAGGACTGTTTTGAAGAACTCAGGTCCAAAGGACAATGGTGGACAGTCATGCTGAAAGCCCCCAGTGTTGTTCTACACTCAGGCTTAGAGAAATGCACCAATGGAGGAAGGTGATGGATATTGGAGTGAAAGCAAGTCCTTGGGGAAGGGATGAAGTGAAAAGGAGGGTGATTGCTCTGTGGCTATTTTGCAACAGACAAGCACAGCTCTGTTACAGGAGACAATGGTAGGGATAGGGGACTTCTGTGAAGTGCTTTTCTCTTGGGCTATAGTAAAAGAAATATATATTTTTAAAGATTTTATTTATTTGAGAGAGAGAGAATGAGTAGGAGGGGCAGAAAGAGAGGGAGAGAGAGAGTCTGCAGCTGACTCTGTGTTGAGCACAGAGTCCAACTTGGGTGTTATGAGACCTTGGGGAACTTGGGGCTCAATTCCACAACCCTGAGATCATGACCCAAGTCAAATCAAGAGTCAGACACTTAACTGACTGAGCCACCCAGGTGCCCCAGTAAAAGAAATATTTTATGTACAATTTTTTAAAAAAAATTAGTTATTTATTTGAAAGAGAGAGAGAAAGAGAGCATGAATGGAGGGGGAGGAGCAGAGGGAGAGAGAGAATCTCAAGCAGACTCCTGACTGAGTACAGAGCCCAATGTGGGCTCAATCTTACGACACAGGAGATCATGACTTAAGTTGAAATCACAAGTTGGATGCTTAACTGACTAAGCCACCCATGTGCCCCATGTGCAATTTAAAAAAAATTTTATTTATTTATTTATTTGACAGCAGAGATCACAAGTAGGCAGAGAGGCAGATAGAGAGAGAGGAGGGGAAGAAGGCTCCCTGCCGAGCAGAGAGCCCGATGCGGGGCTCTATCCCAGGACCCTGAGACCATGACCTGAGCCGAAGGCAGAGGCTTTAACCCACTGAGCCACCCAGGCGTCCCCCCGCCATGTGCAATTTTTATTTTCTTGACTGTACCACAAGCATACCTCATTTTATCATCTTTCACAGACACTGCTTCTTTTACAAATGTAAGGTTTGTGGCAACCCTGCACTGAGCAAGTCTACTGCTGCCATGTTTCCAACAACATGTGCTCACCTTGTGCCTGTCACATTTTGGTAATTTTCACAGTATCTCAGACTTCTTCATTATTATTACACTCGTTATGGTGATCTGTGACCAGTGATTACTACTTGCCAAAAGTTCAGCTTAGTTTATAGTTAGCATTTTTTAGCCATAAAGTATTTTTAAAGTCAGGTATGTGCATTTTTTAGACATAATGCTATTGCACACTTAATGAACCACAGTGTAGCGTAAACATGACTTTTATGTGCACTGGGAAACCACAGATTTCATTTGATTCACTCTAATTGCTTTGTTGTGATGGTCTGAAATCAAACCTGTATAATTTTTTAAATGTGCAGTCAAGAGTGATGCACTTACATGGTCCTGTCAGACAGTGTCTTGAAGAATAAAGAGATAATAAAATAATAGGAGGTGTGAAGAGCCTCACTTTCCTATCTCTGCTGGAGACAGTGTGAAGGAAACAGCACCTCGTCTTCCATGAGGAGCTGGGACTGGAACAAACATCACAGAACACTAAGGGTCAAATTTGGAGAAGATAACCAAGGGTGTGGATATAAGTCATAGGCCCTTCTTCCTTACCCCTCCTGGAACAGTGACAGTTATGGGAACAGTGAACTGTCACGTTATGTACTAAGAGTTCTTATGATAAAATGTGATCTCCATTCATTGAACCATTCGGTACTTATTGTCTTTCCATGCTTTATGCTCTTCTAAATGCTGAAGTTAACAAAAGTTATTTCCATAAACAAACAAACAAACAAAAACCCACTCATGCTTTCATTAAAATGCTTAAATTCTAGTCTTAGAGTAGGCAGCAAATAAATAAACAAGGAATGCATATATGAGGTACAAAAATAACTACTAAAATAATAAGTAAGACAAGGTAAGAGAAAAAGGGAATGATGGCATGTGCTACAATGTTTCAGGTGAAGAGGTTCTCCAGGAAGAGGTGACATTTCAGCAGACATTAGAATGAAGGATGAGAATGGGCCATATGAATATCTGGGTACAGAATTCCATGCAGAGGCAGTAGAAGGTGCACAAATCCAGAGGAAGAAGAATGAGCAACAACGAGGAGGCTAGTATTGCCAAAGATGAGCAAGAAGCTGGTGGGGTGGGGGGTGCTGAGAGAGATACCCCTGGCAAGTAGAGAGCCCATGGGGCATGCTGAAGACTACAGTTTATTCAGTGAGACGGGACGTCATTGGATCATTTTGAGCAAATACAACTTAGGTTTCAAAAGAATTATTCTGTCTGCTACACTGAAAATGAAACACAAGGTGATGTAGATGAAAGCCAGAAAACTGATTAGGAAGACTTTACATATTTTTCAGACAATAGAAAGTGGTGACTTGGACCAGGACGGTAGACATAGTCATGAGTCAGAGTGAGAGACTGGATATCCTCTGGATGATGGGCTTTGCCTTATGGATGTGGAAGACACAGAGTCAAGAGTGACTTTTGACCTGCAGATGAATTTCGGATACAGTTGCTCTTTACCTCAGCAATAGTGGGGACGGAAGGGAGAGCAGGCTGAGGAGCTGTCTTCCAGAGCTCAGTTTTGGACCTGTTAAGCATAGCTTGCTGTCCAGACATGCCGTGCAGATGCTGACGGGGAGGCTGGGTAAACGGGCCTGATGTTTAGGAGGGATTCAATCAGGACTGGAGACATACGAGATATAAATACAGGGTCATCATTATGCAGAGGATTATTTACCGCCGTGAGACCAGAGAGCTCACTTAGGGAGGAAGTTAAATAGAAAAAAGAAAAGAAAAGAAAAAAAAAACCTAGAACACTGACACGAGAATTCTGGGACACTCCAAAATATGGAGGTCAGGAAGGTGAGAAAGATGAACAAAGCACACTGGGAAGGAGTAGCCAAAGTAGTAGAATAACGAAAAGAGAGTGGTATCTCCTAAAGCCCCATGAAGCCCTTATAGCAAATGGAAAATGTCACGAGCACCAACATATGAAATTTGACATCAAAGTTCCCAGTGACTAAAATGACCAATTCTCAGTACTTAGCTAACTCCCTTCTTGGAAGTAAATTGGATGAGATCCCTTCTCAGATAACTGAGCTGACGTTTTGGGTCAGGAGAATAAGCGGGAACTTCCCAATATTCAATGCTTACCTGGCAGCCCTGAAGAAATACTGGCTAATTCTGCATTTGTGAATTACACATCAGTTTTACAGGTTCCACTTGATCCAAACAAATCCTGTTTTCTTGCCACTCTGGCTTTAGCCCTTCCCTGACACCAGTCTGCTAAAGAACAGTGCAGTGCTGTGAGCTGGGCCCCCTGGCATAGAGGGCCGTTGGCACTCGTTCTGTCCAGTCCTTAGAGCAGAGGCACGGTGGCAGCCTAAGGACAATAAACACTCTGGAGGGCAGGGTGGCGGCTGCTCCAGGAAAGAAGGCTCTCAGGGCAGAGGGACAACCTGTTCCAAGGTACAGTCTCACAAGGGGCCCTGGAACATCGAGGGGTCAGTGAGGGCTTCACACCCTGCCTTCCAGGAGGTGAGGTGGCGAGAGATGAAGCTGGCAGAGCAGGAGGACCCTGTTCGTGGAGGGTTTGAGTGATAAGGTTGGGTCTTTGATCCTGAATGTGCTGCAGACCTAGTGAATAAATTGTGCTTATTCAAAAATTTTACCTGTGTGTGGAAACACGGTCTCTTTGAGCATTATAGAAGGGCCTCAACATAGAGTTCCTTTATGACGTAGAAGGAGAATGGAGAAAAGACCGATGTTCACAAGCTATTTAAGCGTAAACATGTTAGCAATACTATATAGGTTTTGATTAGAGATAATTAGAAAATATATTTATCAATTCATTAAAAGAGCTTCCCACTACAGTCCATAAGGCATTTCCTTAACTAACTCAAGTCCCTGCAATGTTCTTTAAAATTATAAAACTCCACTTCCCATTTGGTAAAATGATAATGGAGGTTTTGACCAATGCATGCTGTGTATTAGAGAGGTCTAATATTTTTTCTTCTTTTATCTTTGAGTGTTAGGTTAGTTTAGTTATTAAGTTAGTATTAGTCATTAAAAGAGCATACAGTTAACATATTTCATATTAGTTCTAGATATTTTGATTGATAACCTATCTAAAGGAAAGCTAAGGTGAATTAATAATACAGATAATGAATAATATATACTAAAAATGGCATTTTCTCTAAATCCAAATATTTGAATATTGTAGCAAAATTACCTCAATTATTCACTAGTCATTTTTTTTCTACACTTGCAAAAAAGTGTTTTCCAGCCTTTACTATGTTATTGAATTTTGTTGGGTACCTAAAATATCAGATACTAACATACACATATCTGTGACATTAAGAACTTTTTATGTCAAAGAAAATGGGCTTCATAAATTTGTATTTTTACACAAGCAAGCTGAGCTATGTTCATGTTAGGAATGTTTTCTTAATGCTCTTATGTCAAAACAGTGAAAATAATGAGGCATATTATTTACAACAGATTTATTTTTTACACTTACAAGGACAACATTACACATCTACAAATAAAGCTCATTAAAATATGAACATTTTGAAAATTCCTTAAATACTTCGTACTTGTGTGTTTTCCCTGTTTGTAGATAAATGTTCAGGGAGCACTACTACACAGGCCTCAAAAGCACAGAGTCTTGACGAAACAGACCTCACACTCGTAATGCACATGGAGAGACAGAAAGCGTGACACTATGAGTAAAGGTAGAAACAAAAGGGCTGTGGAAGTCTGGAGTCTGGAGAGAGTGCTGTGATCTGGAGCACCTGAGCTAGACCTTGATGGAAGGAAATGGGCCTTAACTAAGTAGACATGTTGAGTGTGGGCATTCGACACACAGCAGAGAGCACGATCAAGCGAAGGGGCAGACACGGTCATTGCGGGCAGCTGGTTGACCCTCTGGGGCAGTGCCGCCCCATGTTGGGAAAGGTACAATCAGCATCAGATCATGGAGAGTCTGGAGTTCTAGGCTGATGAGCTTGGCCTGTAGACAGTGGTGCCAGAGTCTTAATGAGAGTGGCAGTCTGAGTTGATTATTTGAGGACAATTAATCTGTGTGTGGTGAGTAAGATGGATTGAAAGAAGAGACAACAGAGCATGGGAGAAGGCTTGGGAAGCCTTCATGTCACCTGATGGTGGTACGTGAAGACCTGGTTTAGGAGGTGGGGTGTCATGGATGGCCAAAGAGAGGGAGAAGTAGAGGGTCCACAGTAGGGCTCCATCTGAAAGAAGCAGGGGGTACTAAAGGGATGATAAGATTACAGGAAATGAATGGTTTTAGTTTAACATCTTGATTTTGAGATTATTCCCTCTCTCGCATTTGAAAAGAAAATCTCTTGCTCCTCCCCTCCCCCCGAAGTCATTGCGGGCAATGCTAGCATGGACTGGAAAACTGCCACGGTTGCCAGGAGCAGGGGCTCTGAAGTATATTCCTAGTTGCTACCAGCTGCAGCTTATGAAAATAGAATGATCTCGCCCTGGAATTCAGAGAAGGCAGCAGACAGACATACTTTCACAGGCATCCTTCATGGAAGCCTGGCTACTCCGCTTAAAGGGGAAGTATTTTCCCCACAACCTCATCTGTCTTTGAAATCTTTTAGGAAAATGAAATCAGTTTGGTGGCAGGACGCAAAGTATTCTGGCCCAGGGGTTATCAAACTTTCACCTGCGTCAGAGTCCCCTGGAAGGCTCGTTAAAACACCCATTGCTGTAACCTGCTCCCAAAGTTTCTGATTCGGTAGTCTGGGGAAGGGCCAAAGAATTTGCATTTTTGCAAGTTTCCAGGTAGTGTTAACTATTGGTAGTCTGGGGAATCACACTTTAAGAAGCACTGATCTAGAAGACGTTGACAAGGAGAAAGGGGAAAAAGAAACATGTTAAAATATGTAGTTTATCAACTTTTTTAGTTTCAGTACAAAATTCACAATGATAAAGACTGTCTCAGCTATACATGAAACACTTTTAATTGGGGAGGATGGTGAGGACGTAATCTGTAGAGTGAACAGGCAGATGCTGACACTGAATAAGGCGGGAAACCCAGAATAAGGTAGGGAGGGGAGAAAGGAATAAAGGTAAGTGGAAGAGAAGGACAAGAAGAAAGCCTGCGGAAAAGAGAAGAGAATGGGAACTATACAGAGGGGAAAGAGGTGAGAAAGCTTGTAAGAAGTAAAAGAAGAAAGGATGGGAGCACCTCTGTCCTGGACTTGGCACATTGTTCTCTATTTCGTCAAAGCAGGAGGGCACTTTCTCAAGAGTTGCTACTGGAGATCCTCCCACTACCCCTTCTAGAGGCGAAGCTCCAGAACAGATGAGCTATGAGCTTGGAGGTTAGATACAGTGTTTCTAGCTTCCTATTCAAGCAAAGGGCAAAGGAACAGCACTGACTTCAGTGAGGTTAAGTACTCACCAAATAAAAATGATCTCACGGTATATTTTAAATTCCAGATTCCAGAAAAAAATTTAAGATGTGACATTTACTTTTGTTTTGTGATACACCCCCAGTGAAGGAAACTCAGCCCCTCTGCAAAGGGCAAGCTATTTAGAAAAGCAATTCATGGATACGGCTGAGCGTGTTAACACAGTATTTTGTGGAATTCAATAAACCTTGGAAGAACACTTTCGCTTTTGAGGAAAATTATATGGCTTAGGATGTTTTTGGTTGCAAGTGATAGAGAACTCACATCTGACTGGTTCCTATATTGAAGGGAATGCACTGCTTTATGTACCTGGAAAACTGAGAGCTGACGCTGGCCTTGGGCAGAGATCACTCCAGCAGCTCAGCGATGTTCCCAGGGAGGCAGTTTGCCTCTGCCGCACTGTTCTACGGTACCAACTGCATCCTAACACTGCCTGCTTTTATCGTCTCAAAATAGCTGCCAACAGTTTTGGGGGCCAAATGCTTCTTTATTCACATCCCATAAGGAATGATTATGTTTGACCCACAAGTCTCAACAGAAAGCTTGGTAGTTCATTACACTGCTTAAAACACACACCAACACTGAAGCAAATCACTGTGGGAAAGGAGGGCAGGGACAGAGATGGGATTTACGGATGGGCTTAGGGAACGGGGCTCCACTCCTATGGAGTTGGGGGTGGAATCAGCACCCCCAAATCCCATGGATGCCCAAATGAAAGAGAGGGCTATTAGGAAGGGAAGAGAAGGCATTAGAAGATGCGGAGACAATAGCCCATGGGCAGTACAGCAACACCGTTAAGTTTTAATTCCGTCCTGATTTCCTAGGAATGAAACCCTCTTTCTGATCAGGTGCTTCTAACTGGTTCAAAAGTAGTCACTGAGTTGGATGAGGGGAGAAAGCCCATCAAAAAAAAAAAAAAAAAAAAAAAGAGGGGAGAGCAGTAGAAGATCCCCCCCCCCCCCACATACCCCTGGCCGGGGCAAGAGTGCCCTTTCTTCCTCTCCACAGATACAAACCCCATCCTGCTATTCTGTGTTCCACGGAGGAGCTGGAGATCTAGTTTGTAAACAGAAGGAAAAGAGGGTCTTCTCTGACATGTTCTGCTCAGAAATGAACATGTTTTATTTTAGAAGCACTTGGACCCAAGTATCAAAAGTGAGTCTTGAATTGCTTCTTCTGTTCTTGACACACTTAAATCTTAGCCTCATAATGAAGTGTCAAAAAGAAATGGCTGGGAAAGGAATGATTGCGATTTTGCCCATGGTTTCTGGGCTCCTTCCAGTAAGTCACTGCTCCTCAGTAAAGCCGTAAGAGAGAGAAGCGGGGCTAAAAATTCATCAAGGGTTCTGGCTGCCTGACTCTGTCTTGGAATTAACCATATCCACCCCTTCCCACCCTCACTCCTAACCCTTTTTTATAGGCCCTCCAGGACATGTGCAGAGCACAGTGAAAATGTTAAGAAACAATTAGATACATAAATACAGTTTGTTCAAGTCTACTTAACAACCAGAGTCGAGGGGATGCGTTTGTTTATGTAACAAATTCCTTACAGTAAACTGAATTTGCAACTTCTCATGAAATCCATAGAGACTGAGTGTGCTCGCTCCTCAAAAGCAATCAGCAATTTCTAAGTATATAAGTACTTCTCAAAGTACTGCAAGGCTATTTTACTGAATAAGGCACAATTATTAAGATTGTATTATCGTTCAAATTCACAAGTAGAAGCAACAGTATGCAGAGCTCCACAAACCCCAACATAGGGATACATTGAGTTCCATTCCATTCCTGTGAGTGCTTGTTTTTCTTCCTCCCCTCAGACTTTGTAATCACTGTCCCTGGCCCTCGGGAGGTATGCTTTCCTCTGGCTGCTTACCGATGATTCCCATCTAGTCCCTAAGGCCTTTTCTAATCTTCCTCAAAACTCCAAAGGTGGTTATTATGTATGTATGTCATCTGGCATTTCTCACCAGTCAGCATGGTGTTAAGAAGAGCTTGTTTCTCTAGGGGTGCCTGGGTGGCTCAGTGGGTTAAGCCTCTACCTTCAGCTCAGATTATGATCTCAGGGTCCTGGGATCAAGTCCCACATCGGGCTCTCTGTTCAGCAGGGAGCCTGCTTCCTCCTCTCTCTCTGCCTGCCTCTCTGCCTACTTGTGATCTCCGTCAAATAAATAAATAAAATCTTAAAAAAAAAAAAAAAAGAAGAGCTTGTTTCTCATGTTGCTCTGTCTCATCTCCCCAGCTACATTATAAGTAACTCAAGAATGTTATGTATCGGGGCACCTGGGTGGCTCAGTGGGTTAAAGCCTCTGCCTTTGACTTAGGTCATGGTTCCAGGGTCCTGGGATCGAGCCCCGCATCGGGCTCTCTGCTCAAAAGGGAGCCTGCTTCCCCCCTCTCTCTGCTTGCCTCTCTGCCTACTTGTGATCTCTGTCTGTCAAATAAATAATATCTTAAAAAAAAAAATCTACATTAAAAAAAAAAAAAAAAGAATGTTATGTGTCTTTGAATTTCCCCAGTGGTTCCTGAAGTGACTTAAGACTAAAACTTCCTTGAGGGAAGGCACTTCATCCCTTATTTTGTTTTCCAAGGTAACTCCTAGAACCCTATCCTGCCAGAGAGCATACTCTCAATAAATATTTACTGAATGAAAGAATAAACATACTAATATCAGGTGCTTCAGAGATACCTGTCAGGTTGAACACTACTACTACTGATCTACTATCAGCTGGACCTATGTTTGAATTAATTTTCCCATTGCTGGGTGATTTTCATTAGTAATTCATTAGTAATTCAAGACAAGACCATGACTTGTACTAGTACTGCCCAAGGATATAAGAAGGACCCAAAGGCCCACAAAAAAAGTTGAGGTCACACTTTCTACTCCTGAGGAATCCACACTTCATTTCCATCTCTCAAGCTCTTACTACACCCTCTTCCTCTCCAAGCAAGCTTATGTAAGTGAGGCATCTTGCCAAAGATCAGGGCTATTGTTTTACACTGGAATGTAACCCATATCAATGACCACAGTAAGATAGTCAACCAGGCATCCTCTTGCAGGGATGGGAAGCAAGGGAAATTAAGGCTGTTGGCTGGTGGGGTGGGGAGGCGGGTTTGCAATAGAGCAAGCACATTCCTTTGTGCTGAGATCATCCACTCTCACAAACCCACTCAACACTGGAAATCCCATTCTAGTCCATCTAAATTCACAGTTTAAGAGGAGAATGTCCACTGCAAGGCAACTCCTTATTCTGCTTTCTACCATTGCTGAAGAAATCTGCTAGCTCTTGCTGCTTTTCCCTGTTTTTCTGCAAAACTACTGGACTTCTTCAGCAATAGAATTACTGGGAAGAGTTCCCTTCCTTCCTGTATCCAAGGGCTTCCCAGCAATGGGGAAGTACCTAACAAGGGGTTCTTCCTCCAAAACATATTTCTGGAATTCCCATTATTCAGAGCAAGAACAATATTCTTGCATTCTGATTTTTGGTTGGCAGCTGATAGCAGCACTGAATACTTATTTACTAAATTCAGCAAAACCTTCTGTGTTCATTAATGAGAGGGGTCCTCATAATGCCTCAGTGGACTGAACTCCAAGGCGTGACAGCTGCAAAGCCATAAGCCTATGCCTTCATGATGAACTTTGATTGTCAGCTACTTTAAAGGCAATTTTCTCTGACTCACTAAGTGTTTGGTGGATGAGAAAATAAATTGGCTCTTAGTAGACAAATTTAGAATGGGTGCAATTTTCTGAGGATTATACTAAAGATCTGTGGGATTAAATTTCTAGTGAAAAGATCCATTTTGCTAGAACACTGTCCAAATGGAGTCCTTCGCTTTCCTGAAAAATTCTGCTTTGTCTGTCTTTAGGAACAATGTTTCATGGGTTGGCTACTTAAAATTAATAACAGAAAAGTTAAGGACTTCTAAAAGCAGAAACAATAGAAAAACTAGACTATGGAGGTTTTATTTATTGTTACATTTATTCAACCTTCAGATTTGACCTATAGAATTTGGTTATAGGATTCATATTTTGCCACATCTCAGACTAGTTTTCAAAGGAAAACGTGACACCTTGTCCACTAAACTTTCTCTTGCTCCTGATTTCTCTATTTCCACATCTTCCAGCCACCTACCTTCAAGCCACAGCCCTCCACAAATCCTTCCCTTTGATCAATCCCATTTCTAATTATTTTCCAAATCTGGTAGATCTTACCACCCCATGTCTCTCACATGTAATATAAGCATGATTATATAAACTAAGGCATGCCCTACTCTAATCTTTTCTATAAAAATACTTTTAATGACCCTGTGTCATCGTACAGCAGCAATCATAATATTTTGTTCTCATGAGGTAACCCATCAGAAGCCATGGTAGACATTCCCACAAAGACATCGCACAATACAACTGGCCAACCAAATGAAACGTGGACTCCTGGATCTCCCTGTAGTTTGATAATAAAGAAAAGGGGGATTAAGCCAATGTTTTCCCCTTCAGAGCCATCATCTTTCTTAGACTTTCTGGATAAACGTGGCTCAGCTGTCTCACTGACCTTCCAGGACACTGGTACTTCCCGCTTCCAAATGCCAAAAACCAGTCCAAGAAAGCGTGCTTCTCTAAATTTGCTTTTTTCCAACGTTCCTGTGGGAAGAAAGCATTTTTTTTTTCCAAATCAGCCTTATATAAATAAGCTTAACTTTATTTCTCTAGGCTAAAAATGACTTTGTACAGCTAATCCTCGCATATAAAGTTGCAGGGCTGTTGGTAATTTTTTTCCAACCTGTTATTAATATCAGACACAATTGTGTTTTTGGAATGTGAACCAATAAATAAAAAGATTTAAAAAGAATTCTGTTAAGTGGTAAATGTAAATGATAAGGTAAATCAGCCACCTCAGAGGAATTGACCTCAGAAAAGGAAGACTATTTATAATAAGGTCTCAGTCCCCATCACAGAATTGCCCTCGGTAATAAATTCAGTGAGTTACTGGCAGCCCTGCTTAGTGGAGGGGACTTGGGATGTGAAATGAATACATCTGGATGCCATTTTTAAAAAACTTTTACCTAAAGGCAGAGAATGGATTAAATGAACTCTTAAGATTCTGCTCAGCCCTGTAACTCCCCAATTTTAAGCAACAGTAAAGCAGTTTTAATCTGCCTTGTTTTTCTTTTGTTATACTCCTTGGAAACCAATAACAGGAGCAACAGCCTGATGAATAGAAGTCTTCTATCAGAACTAGACATATTTACTTTAATGAACATTGCAGCTTTCAGATCATTTATTTAAAATTAGTGAATTTTATTCCAAAAACTTTTCTATCTCATTTATGTTATTCCACCCATATTATAAGTCTAATTCTTCCTTTATAGTCAACTTGGTTGTTAGTTACCAGAGAATAGGGCTGTTTAATGATAGAGTGATAGTTAATCTATGAATTCATACTTCTGGCATAAAAGAAATTAAAATAAAAGGACAAAGTATATTGAAAGAGATAACTTACAGGTTTGAACAATTCAGGTTCAGGAAAATATTTCGGATTTCTATGCAGCCAAAATGGAGACAACATCAACAAGTCACCAGAAGGAACAGTGTAATTCTATGATAGAAAAATCAGTTTTGAGTTATTTTTTGAAATCTGCTTTCAAGAGAGTTTGGGTCATTAAAAATTATGCTCCAACTATATTGTAGAGAAGACACATACATTTTATAATCAATGGTAAGAAAATCTAATTCTTTCCTGGAAAGATAATTTCTATTTTCCAATTTAGGCAATGGCTGTGTTCTAATTCTGATGATTAGTTACATGTGTCTATAAATTTGGTTACACAAGGGAAAGATATTAGATAAATGAGATAAATGAGAAAATTTTAGAAACTAGTATATGCCTGCTGTGGTACAGCTTTTGACGTTCGAAATTGGGGTTTACAGAAGTGCTTTTGGTGATGGGGGCCACAGTGGACTTCCAGGTTGTGGTTCTGGAACAGGAAAATCTGAGACAGGACACTGGCCACAGTAGCACTGAGGATAGGGCAATGGGTGTTCTGTCCCTGCGACACTCATGATAGGGTCTGGGAAGAGGGAGTGGATTTTTTCAATCTCTCCCTCTTTTTTTTTTCCTCACTCCTGAAGCAACTGTTAGGGCAGAAAGAATATGAAGACAACTGGTTAGGAAGACATAGGGCAAAGCACGTGTTGTACATCTCTTTGGTTGATTTTGTGTTTGGGATCACTGTGGCTATGGGACTCAGGCTAAGCAGTGTGTTTCCTCAAGCAGGAGAGTCTGCATTGTCTTTCCCCATTTAGGTTATTGGAGGTTTTCATGATATATAAATCACCCTTACATCATCATGTTCAGGAACCATAGGGCAAAGAGCTCTCCCACGGGGTGTAACCACTAGATGGCTATCAACTTTACTGAGACAGAAACATTTTATTAGTAACTCCCACACCCCTAAACACTAACAGTTTAGTGTTTTGTTGTTATTGTTGTTAAATGTATTTTTATCATGCTGAATCGTTAATTTTTGAATCTCACTTGGTTCACCTAATTTTATAGCCGAAGTATTTTTTCCTTTGCATTGTAGACACATTGTGAAGTTTTATCTCCAATGTCTGTTTAATCTTTTACTGGGTAGATTAAACCATAAATAATTTAATCATGCCCTAGGGTTTTTTTTCCTATAATAAATAATGCCATCCAAAGCATCTTCTTCCGCAAAGCCTTTTTCATGTAAAATCTTTTGACAAAGATGTGCAATTCCTTTTGCGCAAATGTTCCTCAAATCTTGTACCTAAATATGTTTCTAGCTATAATATATGAATGTCAATTTCTTTGCCCTCTTCTCTGCTAGTCTGACATTTTTAATAGCTAATTTTTGGTTGCTGCAAACATTATTATGTTTCTGTTGAGCATATTTCCATGTGAAGTTATTTTCTCCTATGAACTCTTGTGTTTATGTACTGTCCTCATTAATCTATGTGAGATTCATGCTTTACTTACTGATCTGCGAGTTCTTTAAATATTAAAACTATTTACCCTTGTGTCGTACTTATATTAACATTTGTTCATAATTTTTGGTTTACATTTAACTTGGATTATACCTTTAAAAAATACATGTTAAATTTTAATATGATACATTCAAATCTGTTCATCTTTGTGGTTTCATTGATGAATCCTAAGCTCTTTTCTCTTTAACATAGTGGTTCTCAAAGGCAGTATAGAAACTTCTAGGAGTTCTCAAGACCTTTTCAGAAGCTTTGCAAGATCAAAAGTCATTCTTGGGTAAAAGACTCATTCAAAGTATAGGACAAACCAAAGGATTTTCATGTAACTGAGTACATAAAACTCATTAATATTTCAGATTGCAATAAACTTTTAAGACACTCCCACTGTTGGGAGCAGGCGCCTGGGTGGCTCAGTTGGTTAGGAGTCTTCCTTCAGCTCCGGTCATGATCCCAGGGTTCTGGAATGGAGCCCCGAGTTGGGCTCCTGGCTCAGTGGGGAGTCTGATTCTCGCTCTCCCTCTGCCCCTCCCCCTGCTCGTGCTATTTCTCTCTAGCTCTCTTTCTCAAACAAATAAATTAAATCTTTTTAAAAAAGAGAGAGAAAGTCCCACTATTGAGTTTCAGTGAGGTATGGGAGAACAGCCATATCTGAAGAAGCTATTGTAATACCAATTCCTTTTCCAGTGACATGTCTGTGTGAGGCTGGATTTTCTTCATTTCCATGAACAGAAATGATATATTACAACAGATTGATTCCAGGCACGTTTATGGGAACCCAGATGTATTCTATTAGCAAGGCATTAGACAGATTTGCAAAAACTTAAAATGATGCTATTCTTCTACATTTTTTATGTTTTGGAAACTACAGTTATGTTTCATAGACCCATGCTATTATTTTAACATGTAGTAAGTTCCTTGTTATTTTTTTATTTGCCAAATAAACTTTATAATAATTTCTCAGCTTTAGTTTCTAATAAAGTTAATCTCAGTAGATATAATTCGCATAGATAAAACTCTTTGGGATTCTCAATTCTAAGCGTACAAAGCAATGTTGAGAAAAAAAATGCCACTTTTTAGCCAGTCGTCCCAAAACACATATTAATCTCTTCCCCCTTAATTGACTTATAATGATTCATTTATCCTATATTATGTTCTTACGTACAAAAGGGTTTTCTTCTCTGGTATCTATCCAGTCTGTTATACTGATACTGAACATCTAGTCTGACACCAATATCATACCATTTTATTTTATTTCATACCATTTTAATTGATGTAGTTTTATAACATGTTTTAATACCTTGAGAATATAATTAATAGTCTTTAATCATTCATATTTTCCAACACTTCCTTGTTTATTCTTTTCTGGGCATTCTTGCCGATTAACTGTGTACGAAAAGTACAACACCTTGAAAAGAGAATACTGGTAGAAGTTTAAAAGTTTTGGAAAGATAATATAATAAAGAAAAAGAAGGAATAGAATAAGTCAAAGAAAGTGGGTAGTATTGTCTGTTTTAATCTGTTCCAAAAATATAGAAGAGAATAAGTACAGAAGCAAAAATAAACAATGAGACCATGTTCAGACAATATCAAGAAAGAGCAGGAAGAGAGCGCCTGCAGCATTCCCAGCAAGAAACTCTGACCAGTTGTCCAATGGGGGAGAAAACATGAACCTCTGCCAATGCTTGACACAGATGACCTCATTTGAAATGTTTTTATAGTCCTAATTTCTGGGAACCCATTAATATGTTCAACAGACATTCCACCTGTTTTAGAAAATTTATGAAGGTTGAAAGGACCATGTTGTATGAATTTATACTAAGGAATTAATTATTATTGTGTACCAGGATTTGACTATACAGATGCCTATCTTTGCACTGTTTATAAACAACTGGAAGCCACACACATTTAGGAATAGGGAACCGATTTAAAAATCAATACTATGTCCATGATTACATTATTATGCTATAATTCAAAGTGGTGTAGATGTCTTTTATTGAAATAGAAAACTTTGGTGAACTACTATTAACATAAAAGCAGATTATGAGAAAATTAGCATAATATGGCACCAACTGAATTTTTAAAACATAGAGACTACAGGGGAAAAATCTGAAATTATGAGAATGCCAAATGTTCTTAGTGGTCATCAGACTTGTAAAATTTTAAGCAACCTTTATATCCTTCTTTTACTTTTTTTTTTTTAATTTTTAATCTTTTTATTTTTTATAAACATATAATATATTTTTATCCCCAGGGGTATAGGTCTGTGAATCACCAGGTTTACATACTTCACAGCACTCACCAAAGCACATACCCTCCCCAATGTCCATAACCCCACTACTTTTTTTTTTAATAAATGGTTTCCTTCTTAAAAATAATTACTATAATTTATTTATGTAATAATTTTTTAAAAAGCTGTGCAGGTTGTCATTTTCAAAGTTGAAGCCTCAACTCTGAGGGGAGAAGTTCACAGGGATTAGTGTACGCTTCCTCGGAGGAAAGTTTGTATTTATTTTATTTATAAAAGAAATAGTAAGTACAGAAGACTCTACTGCACCTTTTACAAATATTAAAAGGTATTTTGAAAAATAAGGAAAGGAAGTTCTGGAGTATTCTTGGAAGATGGCATCCTGAATACATGTCTCTTGATTGCACATTCACTAAGAGAGCCATCACAAGGGCCTAGAGTGAGCCTGGATCCATCTGGGTCTCATGTCCTCTAGGAAGAAACTGTGAGTGTGAGGAAGTGGAGGTAAGAGACTATGATTGCTTTATAACTTTTCTAATTGCTTCAGACATCAACTACTTTTAATAAAAATTTTTATTGGGAATTCATAATGTTGGAATTATGAAACAGTTCAGTTGTATAAGAGAATTATATGCAGTGAATTATAAATGGCTTATTGCCTCCACTACTAAAACACATTTCAAGAATAATCACTAAAAAAATTTACTATGCACAAAGATGCAAATAAATACCACATTAAAATAACCACAAAGGAAAACAATCTAAATTCTCGAGAGTTAGGCAATAATTAAATATTTAAGCTATCAATTCAGTGGCCTATTATAAAGCCATTGAAATAAATATTAAGACTCTGGATGTATGAAAAGTATAATAATGTTTAAAAAATGTTTAAATCAAAGATTTATACTATGATGAAACATAGATTTCTGTACTGATGTCAAACAAGGAGCATGTCAGATAAATAAATGATCACTGGGTTTGTACGGGCACAAGTGTATATGTGTGTGCCTGGGTTTGAGTTTGGGTGTTTCTTTTGGTAAAGTTCTCGAATGAGTAAAATTACCTTTAAGAAAATAAGAAATGTTAATGGCCACAACAAATTCATAACCTGAGATCAAAAAGAGGAAATGAGAGAAAAAGAAAAGAGTTAGGGAAAAAGAGGAAAAACATACTGCTGATTTTTCTTTTTCCAGTCTTTCTCTCTCTCTCTCTCTCTCTCTCTCTCTCTCACACACACACACACACACACACACACTACACACAAATAAAAATAAAGAAAGCAAAAGAAGGAAGGATGGAAGGATAGAAGAATGGAATGAGGAAGGAAGGAGAAAGAGAAAGTAGGGAGGGTAGAAGAGAAAAAAAAGAAGTAAAGAAAGGAATCTGAGTGTTCATGAGAAAGGGGGCAAGACAAGCACAAAATATTTTTTAAGTGATTGTCATGATATAGAAACCAGACAAAACAGTGCAAAAGAAAGAAAGGAAAGAAAAGAAAAGAAGTGAAAAGAAAGAAAAGGAAAAAAAAAAGAAAGGAAAAGAAAAGAAAACTATAGGCCACTATCTCCCATGAACTGAGATGCAAAAATATCCTTAACAAAATATTAGTAAAAACAAATTTAACAATGTATAAAAAGGACTATACATCATGATCAAATGAGATTTATTCCAGGGATGAAAGGCTGACTCAATATTCAAAAATCAATAAATGTAATCCATCACAACATGTTAAAAAGAAAAAGCATATGATTATATCTACTGATGCAGATAAAGTGCTAGACAGAATCCAATACCCATTCATAATTAAAATTCTCAGCAAATTAGAAATAGAGGGATATTTCCTCAACTTGATAAGAAGTATCTACCGGGGCGCCTGGGTGGCTCAGTGGGTTAAAGCCTCTGCCTTCAGTTCAGGTCATGATCCCAGGGCCCTGGGATAGAGCCCCAAATCCAACTCTCTGCTCAGCAGGGAGCCTGCTTCCTCCTCTCTCTCTGCCTGCCTCTCTGCCTACTTGTGATCTCTGTCAAATAAATAAATACTTGTGATCTCTGTCAAATAAATAGATAAAACCTTAAAAAAAAAAAAATGAAGAATCTACCAAAAACGTATAGCTAACATCTAGCCTAATAGTGAAAGACTTACCTCTCAGATCAGGAACAAGCAAGGATATCTGTTGTCACTACTATCATTCAAACTACTATCATTCAACATATGTTCAAAGTACTATCATTCAACATATGTTAAATGATAGTAGTGACAACAGATATCCCTGCTTTGGACTTTAGAGCCAGTGTAATAAGGCAAGAAAAAGAAATAAAAGAAGAAAAATATTCTTTACATAGAAACTCGCAAAGAATCTATAACAACAGTTGTAGGATTAATGAGTACATTGAGTTTTGCAAAGTTGCAGATACAAGGTGTACACTTAAAAATCAGTTGCATGGGATTATGGACATTGTGGAGGGTATGTGCTTTGGTGAGTGCTGTGAAGTGTGTAAACCTGGTGATTCACAGACCTGTACCCCTGGGGATAAAAATATATGTTTATAAAAAATAAAAAATTAAAAAAAAAATCAGTTGCATTTCTAAAAACAGGTAATGTACAATTGAGAATCAAAAACTTTTAAAGTACCATTTACAAAAAGCTCCAAAATAACTGAAATACTTTGGTATAAATATAATAAAGCATGTATAGGATCTGTATACTTAAAATAACAAGACATGTACTAGCAGATAAATAATGTCTGTAATTCAGCTAATTATATGTTAGCCAGGATATTAAATAAAGCTCAATAAAAATTTAATAAAAATTATAGTATTATTCAGAGTAATAAACACATTCCTTGACTAAATTGCACCCAGTTGTTGGACTATATCTTCTCAAAGCATATCCTTTTATACCCATATTTTTTTAAAAAGGCATTTATTTATGAGAGAGTGTAAGCTAGGGCAGGGTTTGGGGAGGGACAGAAAGAGAAGGAGAGAAAGAATCTCCAGCACACTCCCCTCTGAGTGAGAAGCCCAATGTGCAGCTTGATCCCAAGACCCTGAGATCCTGAATGGAGTTGAAATCAAGAGTCAGATGCTTAACTGACTGCGCCACCCAGGCACCCCTTTTTATACTCATATTTTATTTAATAGATTATTTAAAAACAAAAATTATTAAAATCCCACTAAAACTAAATGCTGTGATTTATGTAAGATCTGTTAAATAAATAATGTCTCCTTTAGATGTAGTAAGTTGCAGTTTTTATAAAAATTGGATTTCTTTTGTTTCTTTTGTGTTCTATTACTAAAAAATTTTCTTGATTTGAATCCAAGCACTCTCAAACTGTATGTAAAAAAGCTAGTAAGAGTTGAGGGCTGAGTAAATGTCATCTATCTGAATAATGCAGGCCCTATATCAAGCCAATCTGAAAAAAATATTTTGTTCTGCCTGATTTGCCAAATATTAAATTGAAGGTCAGCCACATGCACATATCTTTCATGGAGCACTTGAGAATTTTCTCCTACTTTGCTCAGAGAAAGAATCTCTCTCCTTCACTCAGCACTGACTGCTAATATCAGTTGCTATTATCCACAGCATTCCTGCTCTCTGTTTCCATAGCTGTTATCTGGGGCCTGAAACTACCTTCCAGATATCCAAAAGAACTTTCTTCATACCCTTAATTCCTCAACCTCCTGTTGCTCAGGATTACTTATTAGTTGGTTTAGCAGACTATCTAGTCTACCTGTTTGATTTCTATAGGATTATACTAATTCTGATACGAAATTACATAACTAGAATGATTATTAAAGGGATATATTTTAGCTAAAATTATTGTCTACAGATAAATAGCCATATTAATAGATGCTGCTCACAACTCTTACTAGTAACCTATTCTAACATCATTAGTGCTTCATGGAACCTAATGAGTTATCTAATAATATATGGGCATTGTATGTATTTTTTTCCTTAGAAAGTTGATTACTTTTTTCTCTTTTGATTTATTTTTAAAATTTAAATTCAATTAATTAACATATAATGTATTATTGGCTTCAGAGGTAGAGTTCAGTGATTCATCAGTCTTATATAATACCCAGTGCTTGTTCTTAAAACCAAAGCAAAGCTCACCAAAATTTTAACTGGCTTCAGCACTTTTCTGGTAATGACACCAGGGGCTCTTAAACGAATGGCTTCTAAAATACACCACTTGATTAGTGGGAGTTTCTTCAAGTCATCCTCAGATACTTTTATCTTATCTTTACCTGCAAAGAGAATTTCAAAAAAAAATTTTAAAAGATGGACTTAAAGAAACCAGAAAGTGATTTCTTGGAAGCTCATCAACACAGGTTAGAACCTGCCTCCAACCACAACTGTTAGCATTGCCATTACTTTTTGCATACAAGTTTAGTAACTGAGTGTCTCTTTTTATTGTTTTCCTCTTACCGAGATCAAATGTATGCCCCCCCCCAATTAACCCACTGATTACTTCAAGGTGATGGACTGGGATCCAACTTTGGTCTTCACCTTCCTATGGCTATCAACATCAATGATTAAGATAAGGTCCATCAGAGAGGTGCTCAGTTTTCACTCCTTTCATTCTTTCTTGTCCAAATTCTTCTTCTACTTAAGGAAATAGCAATAAAAGATTGGCATCAGAAGCATAAAGTAAAAAATCTGAGAAGCCATCTCCCTTACTATTTCTACCTCTTCCCTGAGGATTCATTTTTAGTTTTGTCCTTGATTTTTAAGAAACTCTTTTTTTTTTTTAAAGATTTTATTTATTTATTTAACAGACAGAGATCACAAGTAGGCAGAGACACAGGCAGAGAGGAGGAAGCAGGCCCCCTGCTGAGCAGAGAGCCTGATGTGGGGCTCGATCCCTGGACCCTGAGATCATGACCTGAGCTGAAGGCAGAGGATTAACCCACTGAGCCACCCAGACGCCCCTGTCCTTGATTTTTCAACCAGACATTTCAGAAGGCCCAAAAAGAACATGAGGAAAGGGACAATGAGGCACATGCATTACATCTGGAATGATGAGCTCTCCCTCTAAAACATAGGTGCATCAAACACTCTAATGTAATATGCATACCTCAGCTTATGTTTAGATTGAAGATTGAACCTATAAAAGGATTGGGATGAATCTTTTCTTTTCTTTTTGAAGATTTTACTTATTTATTTGACAGAGAGAGACAAAGCGAGAGAAGGAACACAAGCAGGGGAGTGGGAGAGGGAGAAGCAGGCTTTCCGCTGTGCATAGAGCCCAATGCGGGGCTCGATTCCAGGATCCTGGGATCATGGCCTGAGCCGAAGACAGATGCTTAATGTCTGAGCCACCCAGGTGCCCCTTGCGGTGAATCTTTTTATGACCCAAAATATGGTTAGGGTCTTTCAGCCCAATTAGATATTTCAGTTAATGGTATTTCAAATGAAATGTTTACATTTTGAAAATTATTTAAAACAACTCAGCTTCCAATTTACTTTTGATAGCATTTGCTTTACAAAATTCAACAACATTGTCAGTTTAGTTAAGTCAACTTTCACATTTGCTTCCCAGCTGTATTGGGAAAGAATGGGTAAGAGTGGAATGTAAGATCTCCAGCCCTGTCTCTCTTAGACTCTGGATAAGGCTAGTTCTAAAGCAAGCCCAGCCTGCAGGAAAGGTTGAGGTGGGTGCTGCCTGGGAGATCTCATCTGTCAGTACATACAGAACTCCTAAGTAATCAGAAGCAAATGTTTTCAGTTGGCTTTTTGAGCTATAGTTCTATTAGTACCCATAGGGACATCTATATATTCCATTCAACTTGACAGATTCTTGAGCACTGAATCAGGACCAGGAGTTGAGTTAAGCTTTACTAGGGTTACAACACTTAAGGCATTCTTGCAATACACTTAGTCTACTGGGAGGTAAGAGACAAGCCCACAGTTAGCTGGTATACCATGCAAGCAAGAAAACTGTTCTGTGATGTGTAAAATATTCCAATATTTTGTTAAAATATAAAAGCAGGGAGGTTCATGTCCAACTAAAGGAAAAGCAAAAAACTCTCTGAGTGTCTTCCTCTAAAGCTACAACTATTAGTTCTTTGCAGAGAGTAGACCTTAGCAAATAAATATCGAGTTAACAAATGGTCCAACATCAACATGGGGAGATGAATGAGTGGATATTGTAGGCAAAGAAAAGAGGAAGAGTAAAAGGAAGACTGTGGAAAGCTTGGATATGTTCAGAAAATGGCAATGCCTGTAGAGGGCCTAGAAGTTGAGGTAAATGTGATGGAACAGTGACAGGTCCACTGAGGCCATTACAGGCCATCTTCAATGCCATTCTGGAAAATATGGAGACTAGGAAATTTCAGGACTTCCTATCTTGGGCCAAGAAAGGACGAAAACTTCACAATGAAACAGTGATACACAGCATTGTCCTTTTTTTTTCCCCTCTAAGATTTACTTATTTATTTGAGAGAGACAGAGACAGACAGACAGAGAGAGAGTGGCAAGAAGGGGCAAAGGGAAAGGGAGAGGTTGTCCCAAGCAGACTCTTCACTGAGCGCAGAGCCCGATACACGGCTTGATCTCACAACCCTGAGATCATGACCTGAGCTGAAATGAAGAGCTGGACACTCAACCAACTGCACCACCCAGGCACCCCCACAGCACTGTTCTTTATTTGAACAGAATTTGAACTTCCTTCTGCTCATTTGCTCAGACCTAAGTGACCTAATACTAAAAAGAGACAAATGACCTCTCGGACTTCTTGTTTAACCTTCACAGACAGTGTCTCACAAAACTGTTGCTTTTGCTTTCCCATAACAAGGATTGGAAAATAATAGGCATGCTTTCTGCATCTTCACAACCTAAATATAAGTTTTTCCAAATTGTGTTCTATGAAAGAACATGTGCAAGATGTTAAATGTTTAAAGCAGGAAAAAGGTTTTATGGCCCACCAAATACCAGGAAATGTTAACATTCGATGGGTGACTCACTGAACACATTAGCGTATTATAGGTTTTGAGAAATCCCATAGTAGAGACCGCTATTTATGCCAACATTCCCAAACTTTTTAAAACTCCCATTACTATATAAGCATCATCAATAGCTCTTTAATGAGGACACAAAAGATCATTAGCTGTATAATGTAATGGCTATGGGTCCTCTCTAAGACAATTCTTCAAAAACAAAAACAAAAATAACAAAAACCAACCAACCAACCCTGGTTTTCATTTGTTTGAGCATTAGCAGTACATACCATATGCCTGGGCGTGCCTGTGGCCAAATTCCCTAACAAACAGTTACTGCGAGCCAAAGGAATTATTACCATCAGAAAACTATCTTGATATGCCATGGAAAGCTAATGGCACCAAAATTTTACTTCTTCCTACTTTTCTTGAAGTATCCCTGTACATTTTAAGCTAATTCAGAAAAAATAATTTAGAAAATCTATGCTTGGGATGAGAAATTCTTCATTTGAAAAAAGGACTGAGGTTGTTGCATAGGCCAGAGATACCACTATTCAATCAAATGAACAAACATTTATTTGGCATTTAGTGCAGAGCAAAATGTTAACTAAACATCAAAGGGATATAAGATATTTAAGTTTGAAGACAATAAAAAGACAATTAATTCTCAAATTAAAGGAAAAGAAGGGTAAATGCTTTCCCCAGACAGTGTTAAAATGAGGAATTCTGAGGTTCTAATCTATGAGTTTATAAACGACATACAAATTTAAGGCACTGTCTAACATCTGTTAAATGTTCAATACAAGTTGGTATCTATTACTGTTACCATTATTATTAGTGTGAATTTAGTACTGACTCTCTAGAAGATTCACTTTTGCTCCATAGCCGAAAAAGAGATTCTTTCCCCTGAAACCTCAGTTAGGAGAGAAGCTACAGTCTGAGAATCTATCCAGTACTAACCAGACACCGCATCTGAGGAAGTCTTTCCATCATTCACCTAGCAGACAGTTAGTGAGAACCTCTGAGCAGTGTCCAAGTGCTGAGGATGAAGACAAATGAAAGAGCCCTGGCTCTTAAGGAGTTCACAGTCTGATAAAGAAGCAAAGAACTAAAAGTAGTAAACATGGGGTAAGTGTCCCTGCACTGAAGCATGCAAAGTGCTGTGGGACACAGTGGTGACAGTGACCAGACTGGGGTTGGTGGGGAGGGGTGGTTGCAAAGGAGAGATCAGAGAGGTTTCTCAGAAGAAGTAAAACCAGAACAAAGGATTGAATATGCAAAAACGAAGGACATGTACACAGAAGAGAAATTCAGCTGGCTGGAATAGAGTTCAGGGCAGGAAGTCATGAGACCAAGTGACTTCAGTGCTCCACTGCAGTCCCAGGCTGCACATACCGGCTAAAGCCAGAGCTAGGGACAGGTGGCTCCTTTATCCAACCTCTGAGTGTGCCCTGGATGTGCCCCAGTTTCATTTCTGGGCTTTCTTCTCTCGTCTAGGCAGATTCTTTCTCTTGGGAATTCAAATAAATATCTTCTATAAAATACCATCAATGGGCTGGTTATATCAAGAATTTTACCTTCTGCCTATGATCACCTTCCTGATTCCATCTTATTTTTATCCAATTGGCTTCTTGATAACGCTGCTTGCAGGTCTAAAAGCCATCCTGAAGCATGCTTTGGTCACTTCATTTTCTCCACTGAAATAAAGCTTTTCCTCCCTTGGTCTTGTTATTACTGAAAATGGTAGCAAAATGTGTCTAGTTGCTCACATCCAACACCTGGGAGTCATCCATAATTCATCCCTTCCCTTTTAATTAATTTATTTAATTAATCACCAAAACCTCTTGTTCCTGTCCACAAAATGGATCCTACCGCCATTCACATCACTCCATCTCCAGAGCTACCAGTCTTGTCCAAAGGCACCATCATTTCTCTGCTGCGCCAGGTGATAGCCACCATCACTCTCCCTGCTCCCACCTGGCTCTGCTATAATCCTTATGCAACTCAGACCTAGTCAGTACCCTGTGCAGATCCCATTAAGGGCTTCAATGCTATTTAGAATCAAATCCAAAGTTCCTACTTTGGCAAATGAGACTCTAACCCTCTCATCTCACACTGAATCCTGGGGGCTGTGTGACCTTTATAAGTGATCCAACCTCTTTGTGCCTCAGTTTGCTCACCTATAAAATAGGAATAATTAAAGTATCTGCCTATATGGTTGTTGTGAGTAAAGCTCTTACAGCTATGACTGGCACGTGGCCAACTCAGTAAATGCTACCGTCATCATTATTATTATTTCTTCTGCCTTATTTCAACTGTTTGAAAGGCTAGCTCCTTCTTATCCTTCAGACCTCTGCTAAAATATTTTCTCCACAGGAAGCCCTTCCCTTACCAGCTAATGTCTTCCAAATCACTAGCAGGCCATTTTGCTTCCTTTAATACTCCAGTTAATATAAGAAATAATTTGGCTTATTGTTAACTGATGGATATGAGCCCATGTTTTTCACAATCTTGTTCTTTCTATTTTTTGATGTATCCCTAGTATCTAGTACACTGTCTGGCACACGGTAGGCACTTGATATATTTTTATTGAATGAGTAAATAGATGAATGTCTAAAATAGTGAAAGGAAAAATCAATTAAGAAGTTTTTATTTTTTGAAACAACAATGGGAGGGATGCAGAGAAGTCAAATTTTGAGACATTTCTGAGAGAGAATGTGAGAATCTTCAAATATATAAGAATTTACTGAGAACTTGGTATATGCTAGACCAGTGGTTCTCAAGCATTAAGCATGCCTCAGTGTGCCTCAGCATTTCCTGGAAGGCTTATTAAAACACAGCTCACAAGGCCCTACCCTCAAAGCTTTTGATTCAATAAGTCTGAAGTGGAGCCTAAGAATCTGCATTTCTGGCAAATTCTCAGGTGCTATGGAGGCTGCCGGCCCAGCAACCATACTTTAAGAACATTGTCCTAGACTGAAAGAAGTAGAAGAAATGCTCAAATTTTATTAAATAATCTGGGTTTAAAATAGTTTTTATTACCAGTTTTTAAATGATCTCTTTAACACAATGGAGGGAAATCTACTTAGTGGGCAAAAAATAAGATTTAAGTCAGAAATTCTGAGTGGATACACAGTTGACCCTTGACCAATGCAGGGATTAGGGATACTGACTGCCTACTCTCCAGTCAAAAATCCATGTAATAACTTTTGACTCACCAACAATTTAACTACTAATAGCCTACTATTTTTTTTTCCTGAAGATTCATCTGTTCATTTTCAAGACAAAGAGAGAGCACCTGAGCACACATGTACATGAGATGGGGAAGGGGCAAAGAGAGAGGAAGAGAGAGAATCCCAAGCAGAATCCACATTGAGTGTGGAGCCCAACATGGGGCTTGATCTCACAACCTGGAGACCATGATCCCAGCCAAAATAAAGAGTTGGACACTTAACTGAGTAAACCAGCCCTCCAATTGCCTTCTATTGACTGGAAGCCTTATTGATAACATAAACCGCTGATTATATTTTATATATTATGTATATACTATACTATATTCTTAGAACAACGTAAACCAGAGAAAAGGAAATGTTATTAAGGAAATCATAAGGAAGAGAGAATACATTGACAATATTTAACGTATTTATGAATACCATAAGTTTACATCATCTGTTTATAAGGTAAATCATCTGTCTGTCAGTACCTATATCAATATTGTCCAATATATTTATTTAAAAAAAACCTCATGTACAGTTCAAGCCAATGTTGCTTAAGGGTCAACTGTATTGACACCAAAAGTCACTAGCTTTTATTAATGTCAAAGTACAAGATGGCAAAGGAGTTTTATTTATTACAACCCTAAAACTAAATAATGTGATAATTAACTCGGACCAAACTTTTCATTGGCCCATATTTCAGAAACGGTCCAAAATTTTATCATTTTTATAGCTACAAAGATGCTATCTTCGTCTTAACAAAAATGCCAATGCACCTTCTGGAGGTCATTGACTTGAGCTTACACATAGCCATATATTCATGTTCTGTTTTTCTTCTCCCTTTTATAAGGCCACAGCCAAAGGCACAGGCTGGCCTGGCCAAATGCATCTTGTCATCTATTTTTGCAAATAAAGTTTTATTGGAAGACAGCAACACTTGTTTGTTTATATATCGTCTAGGGCTGTTTTCACATTATAATGGCAGAGTGGAGTAGTGGTGACAGAGACCTTATGTTCCATAGAGCCTGAACGAATTAATATATGGAATAATATAGAAAAAGCTTGTCATTTGCTGACTAACCGGCATCAATTCCTGACTAACATGCTGGTTTGCTCCTCACTGTACTTCCTTTTGCTCAGAAGTCCAGATTTAATTCTAGTACTATAAATTCTCTGTGATCTCTATTACACATATCTTTTATATAACTAAGTCAAATGGACAATGGTTAGCACAGAATCTGAATAATCCTGTAGTCTATGGCTACTTTGCACAGAAAATATAAACTGTCTCTTAGGAAAAGAAATGTCTTTGTTTAAAATATACTGGGGTGCCTGGGTGCCTCAGTCAGTTAAGCGTCTGCCTTCAGCTCAGGTCATGATCCCACAATCCTGGGACTGAGCCCCACATCAAGTTCCCTGCTCAGTGGAGAGCCTGCTTCTCTTTTCCCCCTGTCTGCCACTTCCTCTGCTTGTCTCTCTCTCTGTCAAATAAATAAATAAAATCTTTAAAAAACATACTGTACTGTAATGGCCTCTAAATCACATTCATAAACAGAGGGCACATGGACACAGTAATGTTAAGGAAAACAATTTTCTGATACTTCCCTATTTACTCTTTTTAAAAATTGGTCTATGTAAGAAAAAACTGTGGTTCAGTTCTCGTTCTCCACCTCCCTAATGTAATGAACTTTTCCTCACTTTATAATTTGCCTCCCAGTCATCTTGATATTCACACTGGTGCATTTTCCCTGCAGTATAAAAATTTCTTGAGTGCCAAACAAAAGGACAAGTAGAGAACACATTGTACCAAAAGGAAAAGCCCTTGAAAGCAAAGTAAAGCAGACACAGAAAAGAAATCCTGAAAGCAGGTCCTGTTTCATCTATTTGTCCACTAGCACACAAACCATATCCATGTTTGTTCACACGTCTATCTTAGAACTCAAAAGTGAGATGAGCATCAGACGACACAATCTGAATGTCCTTGGTGAGACAAAGGGAGAGTCCCTGGCACTGCACAGGAAGTGAGAAGGAACTTGGAATTGCTGGAATCTTCAAGGCAAGTAAGACAAGTCTAGAGACTTGAGAGAAGAGAAGGGACCCAGTTACACAGCACCTAACTGATTACCCAATAGGAGGCTAAGGAAGAGCAATGGCAGGTAAGACTTTTTTTTTTTTCTTTAGATTTTATTTATTTATTTGACAGAGAGAGCGAGAGAGAACAAGCAGAGGGAGCAGCAGAAGGAGAGACAGAAGCAGGCTCCCCACTGAGCAGGGAGCCTGACGTGGGACTGTATCCCAGAATCCTGGGATCATGACCTGAGCTGAAGGCAGATGCTTAACCTTCTGGACCACCCTGGAACCCCAAGACAGACAAGACTATTAAGAATAGAATATTCAACTTGATGTCAATACTCAATTTTAAGTTGTTTCTGGCTGCAACATATTTTTCTTTTCCCTTGTTCCATATTTTTAATATTTTGAAAAGTTTTCTAAAACATTGCCTTAAGTTAACACTTAGGGAAATAGAAATCTTGTGATGTCCAGTGAGGCAATGCAATACCAAAAAGGGGCAAAACATGCAGAAAGCAAAAGAGAGAAGTTAATGAGAAATAAGCAAGGGCAAAAGCCAGGAGTCAAGAGAAAACTATATGATATACAAGCCTCTACCTCTTCTGCCTCCCCCATTCCTCCCTCCAAGGATTCCTAGAATGCTGGGAAGCGATTAGGACCAATTTCACTTTTATCTTGAAAACCAAGATGGCCCCAGTAAGTGAGGGCTCTCACAAATGAAAGCTACAAATAAATCAGCGGTGACCTACATTTTAGATTTTAAATCTTTATTGAAAAAATTATTTTCTCTATAAAAATCTATTTAGAGAATCTGCATTGGACAATCTCTCTATTCTTTTTTTTTTTTTTCTGTTTTACTGCAGCTACGAGATACAGAAAATAAATATCTTTCTACTTGATCAAGGACAGATGACTACCAAGGGCCAGGATTTGTGTTTAAAATCAGAACTCTATGACTCCAAAGTGACCTACTTTGACCTACATAAGACAGGCATAATTTCAGCCTAAAGAGTTTGAACTCCAAGAATAGTGAAGTGTCTGAGCTGCTTTAATAAATAAGTAAGTAAGTAAATAAATAAATAAAATTAAGTATCCTTATTAAACTAATTGAATTATAAAATGGAAAAAGTGTTTTGTATTATATAACAGAAACAAAGGTTTGTTTTGAGTTCAAAATAATATTTAAAGTCTTATATGATATATAAGTTGTTGAAAGAACTTTCTAGGTCCAAGAAGAAGGCACTCCTGCTCAGCGGGCTATATCAGACACTCAGATAGCTTTCATGTCCCTGTAAATGTTCCACTTGACCAGAAACACCCATTGCTTCAGCTGGCCCATGCCAAGTCATGTCTGGGCTCTATATTTATTATTTTCTTGTTTCTTTTCACTCTAAACAAGGTTGATAATGTGGCCCCAGCCAATATTTTCTATTTGTCTCTTCCTTGTTCTTTATTCTTTATCATATAAAACTTTCCTGCCTCCCACTCCATTTTGCGAAAAGGAGACTGTCCATTTCATGAAGTGTTAAATAACCTTTGTTTTTATCAACTAAATTGTGTTATTTAATATTTTTTTAAAAACAAAATGTATGAGAGATACAGAGTACCCTTGGAAAATAGATGTTCTGATAAAATATTTTTAGTTTTCACATCCCAGTGTGATGTTGAACAAACAAGGTAGTATTATGAGACTAGACAAAGGAAAAGCAAAGGAAATATGCTAAGTTTTCAAACAACAGCTTTAGGTTAAAGACTTTTCTTATTATAACTCTTAGAAATGTTTCTGTACCCAAACTGTGCATATTTCAATGCACCTCTGTGGTTTGCTCTCCCAGCATTTTGACTCTAAAAATAGATGGCTCCATTGGAAGATTGCCAAGGTAATCATCAAAAGAGCTAGAGCCTAATGGGGAATGGGACCAGAACAGAAGACAACCAGGGAAGAAGCTATGGGTGACTGGGGGTAAAATTCAGAAACCATCTGTTTAAGTCTTGGCATAAATGCAATAAAGGTCAAACCACATCTTAGGTTATTTGAAACCAAACAAAAGAAAGGACGATTTTGTATTCAGAAACAATAAAACATTGCTAAAATATAGATGGTTTGGGGATTCCATAGGCATGGTGGCAAGCATGTTACAACACAATCAATCATACGTATTAATCATGTGTTATACTGGAATTCTATTATGTTAGCCGGTAATTCACTCAACATAACATTTGCTTCCTATCTGTTACGTGCCAGCCCAAGCATAGGTGCTCTAACAGATAGGAGGAGAGTAATACTAATTTATAGACCATCTAAGGGTCCTAAATACCTCGGACCACTTCATTGATTCCTCGTAACTACCTGCCAGCTATCAAGCCTCAGAGATAATGTGCCCCAGGAGACAAGCTTGAATGTGTCAGAGCTGCCTTCAAATCTCTGTCCCTGTTTACCGTGACCCACCACTTCCCTTAAGAGGAGAAAGAGAAGAAAGGAATGAGAAAGACACAGCCCTGAAGGACTTTGGACACAAGGACACAAAATACTATCTTTTTATAAATGACAATAATATTAGCTTCACAAGAGAGGAGGCAAGCACCAGAGATGCTCGTCTCCACTTGCCTACGGCTGGGCTTTTGGCTAAGCCTCCATGCTTGAGTGGGACTCAGGCAGAGAGAAAAGCAACTTAAATTCCAAACTTAATCATAAAACTATGATTTCTTGGACTTAAAAAAAGGAACATGACTCAAATAGGATCACTGAAGTCAGTTGTTCTTTGTAGCTCCTCTGGTTCCTTAATATTCCAAGCTCCTTCTCCTTACACACACACACACACACACACACACACACACACACATCCCAACACACTCAGGAGCACCTGGAAACAGTAAGTGACTAAGTATATAAAATATAAAAATTTTCTATCTATAGCCCAGGAACAACATTACATAAAGATTGAACTAACAATTTTGGGGAAATAATCCCTGTTTGGATGGGAAAGAGGGGAACAGTAGGCATTTGCTGAGTCATTCAGACCTTTCAAGACATAATTCTGAGGAGTCTGAATCAGAAGGTGGGCTTGCAAAGTGCGGGGTGAATACTGAGAAGGCCCCGTGCTCCTCCACAGTGAAAAATAGGTGTGTTGACCATCCAGGGACCCACGGCAAGATGATGAAGAGCAGATTGTCAGCTCCCACTGAAATGCAGAGTATATCCCTGCGCATTCCACCACCTCTTCATTTACTTTTGAAAGCATGGATTCCCAGTTCTGTTTGCCTCTCTATGCTAGGAGATCCTCACAAACGCTGCCTTTTCGTAGTCATGGAGCAGCCTACTTAAGCTATCTGAAGCTCAGGTGTGTACAAAAGGTCACAGCACGCATAAAGGACAATGAGCCTAGGATAGAAGGACATGAGGCAGAAGTTGAAAAATAAAGGAACTGATGTCATAACCTTGAGCAACGATTCCCACCAAAGTGTGACCAAGACATTTGCTTCCCAAATTTTATAATAATTTGTTTAAAAAGAAAAATCAAAGCTAGCATTTACTCTCGTCTTATTTAGGGAAATTATATAACCGCTTTGAAAGGAATATCACAGTTCTAAAACTTCTACTCGAAAATAATAAAGCACTGACATCAATTGCTGACAGAAAATAAGGGCAAGAAACTAGCTTTCTGGCATGTTTTCTCAACCAGGGACCTCAAGATAAGGTCCTCGGAGTAAAAAAATCAGTTTTTAGAGAAAAGAGACAAAGCTAAAGAGAACTAATAAATAATTTACAATATTGCAGAGGGGGAAAGAAGTATCTTACATCTACTCCTTCACTTCAGGAATTTTAAAAACTTCATAGGATAAACAATGTTCAAAATTTCAATTTTTAGCCTCTAATTTATTCCAGCAATAATTTCTTATTTACAAAATTGCTGCTGTCTTCCCAGGAGAAACCTATATTCACTGGAAAAAGTTAGCACATCTCAAATAGAGCGAGTAAGAGTGGATAAAATGTCCTGAAATAGATAATACTATTTATAACAGGTTTTATATATCAGATGACCCTATAACAGTAACAGGTAGTAAGAATGTGCTAGTTACAGATTTCTGGAAATTTTTAGTGAGATGAAGATTTGTTTGTTGGCCTGTCTCCCAAATGGGGAAAGCAATCACTTTCTACATTTAAAAAGATGTATTATGACTCCTGATTATTGGAAAGGAAAATTAATTTTTAATTTTGGATAAAGATTCCAATGACCTTTCCCATCCCCAAATATGTACCTCCCTCTATTCCTGAGGGCTGAGAGATAGTGAGAGAAAGGTCTAGGACAAGCATAGACCAGAACTGAGAAACAAAGGGTAGCAAGGATGGAAAGAAGAAATGATGAAAAGAATTAGAGAGTAAGCAAGGTTACAGAGCGAAGTTGTTTAAGCAAGAAGCAAATTTTGAGGTACTTAACTATTTTGCAAAGCAAGACCCAGATTTTCCCTAATGTGGTGGATTGTATTTGGGGATAGACCTTTTCAGGTAGTATGAGCCCCAAGACCAGGCCCCACTGATATCAGTAGGACACGAGCACACCACAGCCAAATGTCTGTAAACAGGAAAAAAAAAATCAAGTTTAAATGAATTTCTAGAGCAGATGTGAAAGGAATAAAGGAGAGTCAAAAGAGTGTGTTGAGAAAGGGAAAGACTGTTTTACTTTTAAGAAGAGAGAGTGATGGAGAAAGGTCAGCGGGTAGTGGGACCTGAGAAACAAATCAGGGGTTCCCTTGTGTGAGAGATCTGAGTTAAGGACCTATCTCACCATGACCGTCTTCCAATCTCTAGTCCTTCCTCCCGCCCTTTTCCTCTCCCACCTTCTTGCCTCTTTCTCCTCCGACTGGGAGAAAGCTCAGATCCTTGTCCATGTAGTAGGGGGTGACTCTGGATTTATGGCATCTGATGATATAGAATGGGAGTTTATTGGGGCTCCTAAAATCATTAGGGAATAAATATGATTTTACACACACACACACACACACACACACACACACACACACACACAAGAAAAGAAAAAGATAATGAATTAAGGAAAATGTAGAAGAGCTCCCTCGAGGTCAGTTCTATCCCGTTGCCTCCTTCAGTCATCTCAGAAACCTTTGGAATATGAAGAAAGAACTAGAGAGGGAGGTCCATGCAGAAAAGCTCCAGAAGTGAGAAAACATACGCAAAAGATAAGATATTTCTACCCTTCTTGAAAATAGAAGGCTTGCCCTCCCATACCAAGTAAACTGTAAGCTTATTGCGCTGAGACCCTGCAAAAATTTGACTTAAAAATCAGTATTCTATGTTATCTCTCCAATATTTCTTTGAGGAAAAAAAAAAAGTCTTTGGGTCTTTCTTTCTTGCACATGGACCTTACTGTACATGTTCTGTGAGACAAAACTCTGTAAGATATTAAATTAATAGAAAACAAAAGAGCGAGATGAGAGTAGATGAAAGATGATGAAGTGCGTGGTAGCTACAAAGGTAGGTGTTTTTAGCTTGCTGCAGTTTCCTATGAATTCTTGATAGGTATAGTCTCTCCAGTGACTGCAGGTTTCTAGACCATTAATTCACTGCAAATGTTGATAGCTTTTTAAAAGAGCAAGTGAGAAAGACAGAGCGTGATGTGGGGGCAGGCGCAGAGGGAGAGAGAGAATCCCAGATGGCTTCATGGCCAGCATAGAGCCTGATGTGTGGCTCTACCCCCACGAAGGTGAGATCGTGACCTCAACTTAAATCAAAAGTCAGACCTCAAGCAATTGAGCCACCCAGGGGCCCCACAAATGTTGATAGTTGAAACTATTGCCTCAAGAATGTGAAACAGGATTTTAAAAATGGTTTTCTTTCTATAATTTTTTTTTTTTAGTCTTGAAAGAAAATATCATGAGTTTGCTTGTTGGTAAAAGGTAAATAAATAAGGGTTGTGCTCATCTGTTGTTTTTCCTGTACCAACTTTTGTTATAGAAGCTTTATAATACATTTTAATATCTGGTAGGACAAATCTAGTCTTACTAATTTATATTTCCACTAATTTTTCTCTTTATTTACTTTTTTTAGTTTATATTTTAAATAAAAAAATATTTAAGCCATTTAGTTAGTTTTCCCCACCCCAAATCCATCGGAATTCTCACTAAAATTGATTAAATATATACTGACTTGAAAACGGTTGGCATTTTCATGACATTAAACCTATCTGTCCAGGAACATGTGTGCCTTTTCTCTTTATTTAGGTTGTTTGGTTTAAAACTATATCTCTATAAAACATGCTAATTCCTCTATATAGGTCATGTCCTAACCCAATTTCTTTATACAAGACAAATACCACTTAAATGAATAGGAAGGACAGATGTAAAATTAAATGGAAACCTTTAAAAAAAAGAACAAACAGGCAGCTTAAGGCATTGGTAGTGGATACAGATGAGAAACCAAAGAAGCAACTGAGAGACTGCCCACAGATTGTGGGAATGTGAGCACTGAGGGATTTCTGGGCATCACTAGAGGCTAGCAAACCACAGTTCACTCTCCCCTTACAGCCCCAGCTTCTTTCAAACCCTCAGTGATTTTGGAACCTCCAGCTCTGGTTCTTCTGATTTTTCTAGGGGTAGACATGACTTTTTGGCATCTGAGGGATTTAAGATGAAATTTTATCATAAAAAAGACATGTTCCTATCATGGGGAAAGCCAGCCTCATGCATCCAGTCTTTGGACTCCAACTCAGCTGCCTAAAGAGGGGCCTTGGGCCTGGAGCGCTGATCACCAGGAAATACAGCACCCACAAGGCCTGTGCTGGTCTTACTGCCTTGTGTGGGACTATCTCTCCTTGTCTCAGGTGCAGTGAATGCCCCCTTGTCTCAGCTTAAAGCATGTGCATCTTATGGCATCTGGCCAACCCCACTGTTCTATCTGTCCTTCCAAGGGGAGAGGGCATAGCGTCCTTTCCACTGAGGCATAAGAGGGGTAAGCTGGGGGACCAACACCCACTACCGAAGCTGAGTTTGCGGTCTCTTCTCTATGAAAAGGAAGTGCTGGGGCGCCTGGGTGGCTCAGTGGGTTAAGCCGCTGCCTTCGGCTCAGGTCATGATCTCGGAGTCCTGGGATCGAGTCCCGCATCGGGCTCTCTGCTCAGCAGAGAGCCTGCTTCCCTCTCTCTCTCTCTGCCTGCCTCTCCATCTACTTGTGATTTCTCTCTGTCAAATAAATAAATAAAATCTTTAAAAAAAAAAAAAAAAAAAAAAAAAAAAAAAAAAAAAAAAAAGAAAAGGAAGTGCTGTTCCTTGCAGGGCTTCACTGCACTGTGTTTTTCCTAAAGACTCTGGTATCAAGCTGCAATCGGCAGAAGCTCTTCGAATTTTGCTCTGGGGTTGATAACCAGTTCAAGGTACTTGGGCTGACATCAGTTGAAACAGTATAAGCACTAACCTTTTAGAAGTAACCTCTGCTCGGTGACTTCAGTTTGGCATTTATAACCATAGACTGAGTCTCTTTGAAGGAGGTAGTGATAGCAATGGACTGAGAAAGATAGCAAGGAGGGGCCCCTGGGGTGCGCAGTCACTTAAGCATCTGACTCTTGATCTCAGCTCAGGTCATATTCTCAGAGTGGTGAGATTAAGCCCCACGTGGGGCTCCATACTCTGTGGGGAGTCTGCTTATCCCTCTCTCTCTCAGCTCCTCCCTGCTGCTCATGCTTTCTCTCTAAAATAAATAAATAAAATCTTAAAAAAGGAAAAAAAAGAAAAGAAAGGCACCAAGGAATGCAATGTTGCTTAGAACAGGTTATTATTACTGATGGAAGATCAGGAGTTGATAACCCACAGACCGACCCTCCACCCCACCCTTTCTTCCAAGACATACATGTATAATAATATCCCAAATCCCATTCTATCATTTCGAGAAAAGTTTAAGGTCATTACACCAAGTCATCCATGTAAGATTCTCTCTGAAAAAATAATACTTTGTGCTATTTTCAGAAATATTTCTTTCATATATTGAAAAGAGGTTATTGGTTTCTCTATTTACTGGAATATGAAATGAAGCCTGCTTTATAATTACAGTGACTTTTTCAAGGAATAAAGGACATAGTCCAATTGATAATAAACATGAGGGAGAGAGATTGCTTCCAGAAGACAACAATAGGCAGATAATAAAATGTTAAATATACTTTGACCTAGAAATGCCCTTTATTTATTAACTCTACCTAATGATTCTGAATTTTTAGGTGTTCTCTGGAGACACATCAACCCAACCTCAAGGCCTTTACCTAAGTATTTTCTAAAGGGGAGGAAAGATTATCAAAATGCCTGAATAATTACCTGACAGAACATGCTGAAAAAAGAGCCATGTCAGAATGAAAAATGTAGAGGATAAATAAAGCAGATGAACAGTGCCCACTGAGTGAGATAACAGAAGACTTAATAAAATGAGGAGCGCCACAGGACCTGTCTCCAAGCTTGTAAATTTGAACAGGATATCAAATGATCTATAGCTATCCAAGGGATCTCTCTTAGCTTGTTGAAGTGAGGCAGTAAAAGAATGACTTCACACATAATTTCCCGAGTTGTATCAGAAGACACACATCAGGTACGAAAGGCAAAAAATGCTGGTGGAAACACAGGCACCTGGGAAATCTCTCATGGGACAGAAATCTTAAGGGCATGTCTCACGTTGGCCTTCATGGCTCAGGTAGTGGTTTGGAGAGTAAGAAGTTGTGCATTCTAAAGGGATACCATCTTGTCTGTAAGGTCAAAGGAAAAAGAAGATAAGAAAATTCTATATTTAGAGTGGAATGGAACAGTTCCAGATGGAATGTCCTGCATTAATAAATTCTTCCTTAGGTAATCGATGTATGATCTTCAAGACTGATGAATGAAAAGTAGTTTGTGAGAAGCTCCAGCATAACTGAATGTTTGCTGGGCCCCAGTATTTAAAAAGCTGGACTAGCAAAGGAAAACAAGGCTATGCAAGAAATTTCCTGTATAATGTTATAGCCTCCAAAACCTCCATGTTGAGTTCATAATGAAAGGCAACCAGTGGGAGTGGAGAGAAATTTCTTTTTTTTTTTAAGATTTTGTTTATTTATTTGATAGACGGAGACCACAAGTAGGCAGAGAGGCAGGCAGAGGGAGTGAGAGAGAGAGAGGAGGAAGCAGATTCCCCGCTGAGCAGAGAGCCTGATGCGGGGCTCGATCCCAGGACCCTGGGATCATGACCTGAGCCGAAGGCAGAGGCTTTAACCCACTGAGCCACCCAGGTGCCCCAGGAGAGAAATTTTTTAATAATTTTCCTCTGTTCATGACTCCATCGAAGTGTCCTTGGCTCTGCTATTTGATCACATTTCTCAATATTTTGGGCCACAGAGGGCTAGGAATCTATCACAGATGCAACTTTGGCTATCAACCACCAAGCCCTGGCAGGTTGCAGAGGGGATAAGGAAGTGAGCTTCTTCGGTTAGCAGGAGGGACTCAGGTCTTTGATATGCCAGGATGGAGTCCTCCAAGAATGTTGTTATTGGTTGGCAAGATGGTATTGACACATATTCAAGTGGAGGGAAGTCGTATACAAATTATAATATAGGTAAGAAGTGACTATAGGTAGGGTTTCAAGAATAAATGAAAATGTTTAAATGCAAGGAAGTAAAACTAGTTAAAAATAATACAAACTAATTAAAATAATACAAACAACATGGACTTTGCCTAGGACATCACCATACATTCCGAACTTCATTTCTCACTCTGCTGGTTTTTATCCTTGTTTATAATTAGGAGCAGAGACAGACTCTTTTCTCACCAATGTGTGGTAAATGTAGCCATGTAAGTCAATGTCATCATGTAATAGCATCTGGCCACTCGGACAGTGTCAATGTCAGTATGTCTCCAGTCAGGATTGCTGGTAAATCAGAACACAAGGGAGCCAGAAAACAATGGTTGGCAATGAGTAAATTTTCTCCCATATACAGTCGTCACACTGTTAGTGAGTGGCCCGATTGAAACTCATGAATCAAGTTCCTGACTTAAATCCAATGGAAATTTGGTAATGTACCTTTAATGATGCACAAATGATAACTTTATATAAAACAGGGATCATTTCTACATAGATGCATTTCTATTAACTAATCTGGCTCCTTGTAGGGACAGCTGGATGGCTCAGACAGTTAGGCAGCAGCTGCCTTTGGCTCAGATCATAATTCCGGGGTCCTGATGGAGTCCCACATTGGGCTCTCTGCTCAGCAGGGAGTCTGCTTCTCCCTCTGCCTGCTGCTCCCCCTGCCTGTGCTCTTTCTCTCTCTAGCAAAAATAAAAAAATAATAATCTGGTTCCTTGTACATTAACATACAATTTTATTAATTTTTCCTTTAAATAAACACACAGTAAAACTGCATGGAAAAGGAGTTAATGCTCCCTTACATTAAAAAGAATAGGTCGGAAGGGCCAATACAACCAGCTAAAAACTTCAACTGCATTTTTGTTTTGTTTTTAAGATAAAAAGACCCTCTCCTGGTGGGCAGACATTCACCATGGGAGTCCAGAATTAGAAAGGAAAATTGCTTTATAAAAGTCTAAACAGGACCCAAATGTTAATGCCTGAGATTGCTTTTGCTCAGTTGCTCATAAATATGAGTATTTATGCTGGGTTGGTTAATCTTTTATGATCCAGCAGTCCTTTAGTAGTTATCTTGAAAATACAAAATATAATGACTCTAAAAATGCAAGAAGCATCTAAATATATATTCCTACACCTTAAGTAAAATAAAAAAGGGGAGAGAAGTAAACCATCATGTCAGGTTAATGGAATGACACTTAAATTAAAATGCAAATACTAAAAAAAACCAAATATGGCATTATACATGGTTTAATGTTAAAGTAAAAATATGAGGAACTTAATTTTATTCTTAGAACAGTTCTATGGACACAACATTCACTATATTGAGAATAGATAAAACCCTATAGGAAGAAAAGGAACTTCAGAAAAAACCCCTTCCCTTTTTTATCAAAACACATATAAACTCTAAGTTGTGGCTTTTTCAATAAACAGAATAAAGAAGATGTGCATTTGTCTTTGGTCAATACAAAGGTGTGTCAGTTAATTATTATTCCATTTTTTAAAATTCATAGTTTCTACAAGCATGAAGTTTCATGAGAATGGTGAGAAGCCTTAACTGCACTTTGACTGCTGGCGTGGAATCTGTTAGCAAGGGGTTCCCTCACCTGGGAACAGGTAAGGGATGCATGTGTATATGTACACAGATATACAGATATAAGGGTACATAGTTACATTTATGAATGTGTTTATATTTATAAAAAAACTATTAATGTATTATATTTATACTATAAATGTATTATGAAAATACATTTATATAGTAATAGAATATGCTTATTTCCTATACTCACGTACATATATGAAGGTATATACATACGTATACTGATTTTGTTAGTTTGGTCAGTGCAATATCTGAACGCCATGTTTCAATAGAAGCTTGCCTACCACCAAGCCAAAAAGTGCCCGATTCTTGCTTTCTTTGCCACCCTTGAATGAAAACTTACTATGAAGAAAAGACTCTACCAGTCAGATCAACCAAGCTTCGCATCAAGAGTTAGTGATCTAAAGAAGTGTAGACTGCATGAGTGTTCTGTGGCAGCAACTGTGATTTTTGCAGGATCAAGTTCCTGAGGAACCAGGGTCATTAGTGTCTTGGGCCTGTGGCCACGATGCACTTGGCATTCAGTGGCAAGGTTGCGCTTGCCACCCTAGCTCTGCAGCCTGATCCAGCAGTCTGTGTATCCTCCAAGCCTGGAACTCTGGCCCTCCTAGATGTTCTGTGAACTCACAAATTGGTAATACATTTGGTTTTTCACTAAATCAGCTCTAGTTAGGTTCTGCAGCTGCCTCTAAGAAACCTTGCTGATAAATTATAGAAGGAGTAACCAAAGTGACTAATGTGGAGAAAATAAAGAAATGAAAAAGTCATCTATTGGGCAAGTGAATGGAAGCACAGGAGGGGAAGGGGAGTGATATCCAGTGGTGGTAAGAGGGGCTCAGAAGAGGAAGAGAAGACATATCCACACATCCACCTGGATTTTCTGCTGTAATCACCTTGCAGTAAATTTTTATTTTATTTTGTTTTTTAAAGAAAGGGAGAGAGAGAGAGAGAGTGAGAGAGAGAGAGAACAGGGGGGCGGGTGAGGAAGGGGCAGAGAAAGAATCTTAAGCAAGCTCCATGCCCAGCACAAGGCCCAGTGTGGGGCTTGATTTCACAACCCTGAGATCGTGACCTGAGTCAAAATCCAGAGTTGAACGTTTAACCCACTGAGACACCCAGGTGTCCCAGAGTGAAATTTTTACATCTGAAATATCCATCTATGGGGGCATAAGGACAATGAAAATGGAAGTCTGGAAGGCATGATTCCAGCAGGTTCTTGTGAGGATGGAAACTTGGAAGAACTAGGCATATGCTTGTCAAGAAAAGAAGGGAAAATTGTCCACAGGAATGAAAGCCATGACCTCTCCTCTTTATATATTCCTAATATAGTAAATCAGGTTGTTTCTCATTTATTAGAAATACGCTCATGTTCTTCTCTGGACAAAATGCCATGAAAATGCCACTGATGATGTTGATCTAAGAGAATTCTACGAGAACACAGTGAGGCCCCGCCTGGAGTCTCTGACCCCAACCAGCTCTTCCTCTGCATACCTGCTTGTCTAACTCCTAACCATCTTCAAGTGCTTTCCTGGATCTTACCTACCATGAGACCCACTCTTATCTGGCTCTTGAATACTTCCGCCTGTTCCCCTGCTCAGCAATGATTTCTTTCTGTACAGTATTGTCACCATCTAATATTTTTAGGGTTTACTTATACATTACATTTATTTATTGTCTGTCTCCCCTACAAGAATGGAAGCACCAAAGGAGAAGGGATTGTTGTTCTTTTTTGTGCACTCCAAACTCCTAAGATAGTTATTGGCACATAATAGGAGCTCAGTAAATATTTGTTCAGTGAATGATAGATATGGCTCGGGTGAAATAAATAATAGGCAGGGTGACAGAGACAAGATTGTTGATGTGACAAAAAGTCTCCCAGGCCACATGAAGGCTTTAGATTTTATTCTAAGCGAGATATGAAGTCACTAGTTGTTGCTGAGTATGGACTACCTGGATCTGACAGATCAAGGGGGAAGAGCCAGGAGAGCAGTTGAACTTAACAAGGGATTGTGATTAATGGAACAGAGTCTCAGAGATGATTAACTAGTGATCCACGTGTTCAGGTGGTCTTGGTCAGAAGAAGGCATAGGAACACAAAAAGTAAAGATGATTCTACACACAACCACAAACTAGCTATCTTTTATGGTGTTTATCATCAGTCACCATTTTTTGGGTGGGGTAAATTACATTCTCCTGTCAACTATATTTGTTTTAGAAATTACCTTGGTTATGAACATGGTAGTCATATTTTCTGAACCAAGTATTAAATAAATAGTTTAGAAAAAACTTTTTCTAATCTACAAGTTTATTTATGTATGGTCTTCTGAAGGTATCCAAATTAAATCACGTAGCATGACAGAAAGAAAATGAAGAGAGTGTTAGAAGGTATTCAAGGGGCCACCTTACTTAGATTGCAAAGGGGGATGAGACCATCAGGCTACAGTTTCAGTCTCAGGGGCATGAAGGTTTAGTCCAGGAATATATATATATATATATATATATATATATATATATATATATATTTTAAGATTTTATTTATTTATTTGACAGACAGAGATCACAAGTAGGCAGAGAGGCAGGCAGAGCGAGAGGAAGGGAAGCACGTTCCCTGCTGAGCAGAGAGCCTGATGCAGGGCTTGATCCCAGGACCCTGAAATCATGACCTGAGCCGAAGGCAGAGGCTTTAACACACTGAGCCACCCAGGCGCCCCCAGGAATATATTCTGAATACACACGCAATGTAACTAGAGGTATGCTTTAGGAAGATTAATATGTTAATGACTTGGAATTAAGCTGGAAACTGGACCTCACCATGTTAATGCAGACATTCTGAGTACAATTTTGAAATAAGATTTGATATTTTGTATTATCAACTCCTGAGTCAGACCAACATTGGTTCAAATTATAGTTCTATCACTTACTAGTTGTATAGTCTCAGGTAAGCTACCAAATAGGCACATCATTTTCCTCATGTATAAAATGCACATAAATAATAACATTTAGGAGGATGATTCAAGGATTAAGGAAGTCAATAAGAAAAGCACTTGGAACAGGGCCTGGGACTTACTAAGTGCTACCTAAGTGTTGGCTATTATTGTTGCTACTATTTCTACCTCTTAGGATAATATTAGACAGAAATATCTTCATGCTATATTTCTGCTGCATTCAGTTTTTTTTTAAAGGAATGGCCAGCCGATGTAAGATAATTCAACTATTGCCGTAAACATTCAAGAAAACTATGGTATTTTAAATACATATGTATATATATAATTTTAGAGAGACCGAGAGAGAACGTTCATGTGTACCCCTGAGAGAGGCAAGGGACAGGGAGAGTTGGAGAGACAGAATCTCAAGCAGACTCCACGTTAAGTGTGGAGTCCAATGTGGGGCTTGATCTCACAGCCCTGAGATCACCACCTGAGCTGAAATCAAGAGCTGGAGGTTTAACTGGCTGAGCTATTCAAGGACCTGGAAAACTATATTTTGAAAAGCAATACTGACTAATTTTTCGAAGTAGAAAAATTCAAAGCCATAATAGTCACTGATTTCGTGGCATGGCAAGATTATAAAATTTCAAATAACTGATATGGTTATATTGGTTTTGGTCATGGCTAAAATTCATAAAATGATTACAATTTGAAAGACATTGTGGTATTTTATATTTACCCTATTCTCCTAGTAACTCCATGAGATGGGCATTCTTATTTTGCCACTTGCCTGAAGAGGAAAAGACCTTAAAGAAATTGGTAACTTGAATAAGAAATTAACCAGTAGTAAGGACTCAGACTGGATTTGAATGCAGGCATTTTGACCCCCATATTTGCACTGTTTTTGGGTTTATGACAGACAACTGAAATATGTGGTGATCTACAAACTAGAATTTAAAACAAAATGGCAAATTTCCAGGAATTATGCCCCAAAACTCTGTAACAGAGCAAAATATTCTTTGCCAGATCAAATTATCAAAAATAATTTGATAATGTAGATTTCATCCAGGATCAATGGATAAAATAAAATAATAATCAAGAAGATGATTTATAGAGTTCAAAACCCAGAGACATGTTAGTATTCATTATCATTCTTGTGGATTCTTGGACTTAAGACTACTGATTGTCTCAAAACTTTAGGGGCAGAAACTTAACAAAAATTTCTTTACATAAAGTACTCATTTCATCTAAGCTGTCTAATGGGATAGGTCATAAAACTGCAAATGAAAGCTAAATTAAGACATTCGTCTTTTAAAATACATTCTCCTATTTATTCATTAAATTTATTCAGAAAATACTTGTTGAGTAATGGGTTCCAGACAGCTGGAGATCCTGTAGAAACTGAGACAGACACTGTTCCTGCTGCTGGAGAGACTAGTTCTGATGAAGGAGGCAGAAGAGAGATCGATCGATCAATAGATAGACTAATAAACAAAAAAATCATTCTTATGAAAGACATCGTGAGGTGAGTCAGAGAATCACCAAGAGCGGAGTGACTTCAGACAGGCAAGCCTAAAAGACCCATCTGAGGAAACGACATTCAAGCTGACTGAAAGGTGAATAAAAACAAGGAAAAACGTTCCAAGCACAGAAATCCTACAGAATTCATCAGCAAGTGTGTATCTCTAAAGAAGCGAGGTAAATATTCCTTTCTCCCTCCTAACATCTAAACTTCTAAATCTGTTTTCATTTTTATAAAATGCACTTCCTTCATGAACTTCTACGATAGCAGGCACCATACACTCATCCTCATAGCCCTGATACTTCATACGACGCCTTGACATAGCAAGTACTCAAAAAGATATTTGACGGACACCTAAATAAACAGGAGAATGAAGGGTTAACAATAAATCTGGAAGGTTTCCTAAAAGAAAATTTAAAACTTATGGTTCAGGGTTAGGTTAACAGAAATGGCAGGGTAAGGACTCCAAAAAGTGCCTCTCTAAAAATCAATGAAAAATCTGATAAAATTTGTCAATATCAACTTTTTTCAGGACTTTAGGAATTAACCAAAGGCTTGCAGCCGTGCAGGGAGTGTTTATCCAAGAAAAACGGCTAAATCTTCTTAAGAAGAACAAACCTAATGACACCTTAACTTGCCCTATTCCCATCCCTCTCTCCATAGCTCCCCGGTAGCCTTGAAAACCAACAGCCTACAATCACCCTGCAAACCAGCAGCTCAGCAGTTACCAGACGGGACAGAGTAAGATTGGAACTCCTTCGAGACCTCATTCCTAGAGAATTCTCATTATTTGAGCTGTCTGGCATATAAGACTGAGAGTCTCACTTATAAAACTATCTTTATCTGACCTGACTTGGAACTCACACAGTGGAAAAAGTCTTTCCCCCAGGGGTTTTGGTTGGGAACCTTTAAGGATAATTAACTTTGCAGCTATCGGAGGCAATAGATAACAGCTTGCACAAACAATAAGCAAACCAAAAAGATTAAAATGAAGAGCTAGGGAATGAGCTGTCCTTGTGGCTTCAAAAGGTCCAGTGTATTCCTGGGAATATAAAAATGCATGTACTTGTGTAGGAATGCACCAATGCCCAGGGCCTCATTCAGACTCAGGAAAGACCTGAGAAGGCTCTAAGGTCTGACCTATGGCTGACCTTGAAGTTCCATGCAAGTGGGAAGTGAAAGTTAGGGCAGTGTTACCAACTACCTAGTTGAGTATTGAAGGCATCCTCCAACATGCAAACAAAATCCCAAACATGCAAACATGGAGGTCTTATTTGTGCTTAGTGTAAAGAAATCTTTGTCCAACTATTAGCTGAACACTAACCCAACCAAGCAGAAACACATGTAGAAACATATGATAGTAATATAAAATATAATATAATCATACAAAATTTCTTGAATTAGTTCATGAAAGTCAATAAACAAATACACAAACAAGGCTATAACAAGAAGCAACAGCAATAAACCCTGAGGAAACAGGAGAATCTGATTTCCAGTGTTGCCACATTGTATTATTTAAAATGTCCAGTTATCAAAACAAAATGTAAGACATGCAATGAGAAATGTGCAATAATACATGGAACAAGAAAACATAGACCATACATAGGGGAAAAAAACCAATCAGTAGAAACTATCCCTGAAAAAATTCAGATGTTAGACTCACTTTAAAAAAAGTGGTGGGAAAGGTTTGGGTGGCTCAGTGGGTTAAGCCACTGCCTTCATCCCAGGGTCCTGGGATTGAGCCCCACATCAGGCTCTCTGCTCAGCAGGGACCTGCTTCCTCTTCTCTCTCTCTGCTTGCCTCTCTGCCTACTTGTGATTTCTGTCAAATAAAGAAATAAAATCTTCAAAAAAAAAAGACTTTAAATAAGAGATTTTAAATATGGTCGAAGACTTTAAGAAAAATTGTGTTTAAAGAACAAAATAAAGAATACTGATAAAGAGAAATAAATTAGACATAATAAAGAGGAGGACAGAGAAACTTGAAATAGTGAATAGAAAAGTGATACCAAAAAAGAACATCCAAAAGAACAAACCAAAAGCTAGTTCTTTTGAAAATGAAACTGACAATCCTTTAGCTATACTGACCAAGAAAAAAGAGAAGCCTTAAAATCAAGGCTGAGGGAGATGCTTTTCTAGTGATTTTCCAGAAATAAAAAAGATTGTGGGCAGCAAAATGAAGTTATATGTAACAAGTTAAATAACCTAGATGAAATGGACAAATTCCTTAAAAAGACACAAACTACAAAACTGACCAAGGAAAAACTGATAGTGTTACTAAATGTGAAACAATACAGAGAAGGTTAGCATGGCCCCTGCATAAGGATGACATGGAAATTTGTGCAGTGTCCCTATTTTTCTGTGTCTGTAATGTACAGAAATAGTGACCAGTTAACAACACTGTATTAAGCATTTGAAAGTTGATAAGAAAGTAGATCTTAAAAGTTTGCATCACGAGAAAAAAAATTATAACTTTGTGATAATGGATGTTGATTGTGGTGATCCCTTCATAGTATATGCATGTATCAAGTCACTATATTCTGGATGCCTGGGTGGTTCAGGGGTTAAGCCTCTGCCTTTGGCTCAGGTCATGATCTCAGGGTCCTGGGATGGAGCCCCACATCGGGCTCTCTGCTCAGTAGGGAACCTGCTTCCCCAACTCTCTCTCTGCCTGTCTCTCTGCCTACTTATGATCTTTCTGTCAAATAAATAAATAAAATATTTTTAAAAAAATCACTCTATTGTACACCTAAAATTAATACAATGTTATGTGTCAGTTATATTTCAATAAAAAAGAAGAAATATATAGCCTGAATAGACTTGTAACAAGAAGAGTGATTAAATTAATCAAAAATATCTCACAAAGAAAATCTCAACACCAGATCACTTCACTGGTAAAGCTATCATAGAGTTAAAGAATAATTAGCATCAATCCTTCAAAACCCTTCCAAAAAATATGAGGAGTGAATACTTCTGAAGTCATTCTATAAAGCCAGAATTATCCTGAGACCCAACCCAGACAAACACAAGAAAAGAAAACCACAGATCAGTATCCCTTATTAAAATAGATATAAAATTCCTAAAATTCCTTAATAAGACACTAGCAAAATGAATCTGGCAACAAAAAAATGATATATGCTATATGGATATAAATACCTATATGTAACATGGATATTTTATTTCCATAAAAAATTGTATATATTATACCACATGACTAAGTAGGATTTATCCCAGGAATGCAAGGGAGATTCAACATGTGAAAATCAATTAATGTATAACATCATTGTAAAAAACAAAACTTCATACTAAGTGAAAAAAAGCCAGACACAAAGGACCAGTGATTCAATAGCAGCTTTTACTCTGAGACTTAGAAGATAGTTGAGCAATATACCTGGGATGGGCTGTAGTAGTGAGTGCTGAGGCCATAGAGATGTGGAGAGGTATCCAAGTCACTAAGGACATCTCTAAGAAAGAAATGATCTTGCAGTGGTGAACATAAGAATGGAGAACGCTATACTGAGTCAGATTCTTGTTCCATGAACTCTAATGTCCTTTGTATGGGTGCATGGATATCTTCCTTAATATCAGCCTCCAAAGAGTGAGTGGTTTCCTCTCTCATCTAAATTCCTGAGCTCTACTACATCTTATACAGGAATTGATCTGAATTGCTGCCAAATAAACACAGCAAAGAACATTTGATATTTTATGTAAATTGTTTTCAGTTTTGCGTGAGTCTTAAAAACCGAAAGCATACACACACACATATATATATGTATGCTTTCGGTTTATATATATAAAATACACTGGTATCAGTATTTGAAGGAGCATTTGTCAGTGGAGAACAATGCATTCTAAAAATAAACCAGAATGTAGAAAAAGAATAAAAGGTTTGTCTTTCTCCATTGAACTGTGTTCAAGAGTTCAAGATTCAATTGAACTGTGTTCAAGAGTTCAAGATTCAAGTATTATAGACATTTAGACGAATATAATACTTCTGTTGCAGCCTTTGGGTCAGATAGGCTCTCCACATTATCTCCACCATTCCATAACTACTTCATGATTTCCTAAAGACCAGGATTTTGGAGAACCCTATATGAGGAGAGGACTCCAGTAAAGAAATGGTGAAGTTGGAAATGTGACAGTCAAGGACACATTCCCTTTTACTGTTTGTAGACATACAGGCCTGTGTATTTCTGTAACTTTGTAGAGGTAATCTCCATAAAGGCAAGTAGTCTTCTCTTTTATTCACTAATGTGTCTCCAGAATCTAACATGTTAGCATGGTTTATACTTACTGATTCTAATCCTCACTATTTCTATATGACTTAAGGCTCAGAGACAGTATGGCGTAGATAGTCAATGTTGAACAAGCCAATTTGCTTTCTGGTTTGATTCAATAAGAAGCAGTAGAAAATAAAGAAAAAAATTCCAGATAAAATATTTTCAGCAATCATGAAGCAGGGCGTTGCTGTTAATTTATATCCTACCTTTTGTAGGATATAATATACCTATTATATTGCTTTCTTCCAAATCATTTATTATTCTTTTTATATCAGAATATATAATTTGACATAGTAAGGTTTTTTTTAAAGGATACTACTTCCCAACAGGTCAAATTATGCGTAAAATAAACAAGTAGTTGAGTGCAAGTAGCTTGAATAAGCATCCAAGCTTATTTCTGCTTTTTAAAACAGATGACAATTGAAGAGTACAAATCTGAACTAAAAAAAAGCAAGGTGGCAATCCCCACTTACTGTTCTAACCTCCCAAAGCTGTAACTTTTTTTTTTTTAAGATTTTTTATTTATTCATTTGACAGAGATCACAAGTAGGCAGAGAGGCAGGCAGAGAGAGAGGAAGGGAAGCAGGCTCCCCCCTGAGCAGAGAACCCCACGTGGGGCTCAATCCCAGGACCCTAGGATCATGACCTGAGCCGAAGGCAGAGGCTTTAACCCACTGAGCCACCCAGGTGCCCCCAAAACTCTAACTTTTAAAACAATTCCTTTGGTGACAAAACCTTACTTGAACATCTGTGTTATGTAATAAATGCACCATATTACTTTTTACAAAATCTAGAAAATCCTGAATTACAAAAATAACTGAGGGGCCACAAAATTTGAAGAAAAAGCCTTTGTCTATACATATACAGTAGAAAAATTGGGCAAATCACAATCTCTTTAGCTCTTATTTCATAATTTGGAAAGTAAGGGAGTTAGACTAGATGTCCTCTAAAATAACCTGGACAGTCATTAAATTCTAGGAATCTACCTGATCAATTTATACCCTGAAACACACAACTTGTGTTCAATTTTGGATTACGTTCAATTTCTATAAAATTCTGGGCCTTTAGCTGTACCCATAACATGTGATAAGCACTCATTAGATATTTCTTCAACCAGGTCAGTTCTTTCAGGTTTAGTACCTGCTGTGCCAAACACAGAAGATATGCCTTCCAGAATGGTCTCGTGGACAGTGGGATGAGAGAGGACAAATGCAAGTGTCCAAAATGCAACCTTAAAAAAACAAAACAAAACAAAACAGAAAGCATGTATCACACAATACAACCTCCTTTGAAAGTGAATAAAAGCATGCTTAATATTCGCCATAAACATTAGAAGAAACCAGGAAAATGTTTAAATTAAACTTAAAAGTATGTTAGTAAGGAGCATTTTTGGAAACAACTAGATTTTTTGAACAAGAGAGTTGTTATAGACTTCTGAGAGGTCAAATCTATACTTCTATTTTGTCACTATAGTTTAACTCTGTTGTTTTTACAGATTAAACTACCTTTACTACAAAATGAGGCAGGATTCTTTTTTGGTAATACACATTATAAAATATTATATATGCATACATTAAATATTCAGAAACAGCAAATTATGACACTTAAAATGTTAATTCCAATGAAAATATTTTTAATTAATTTTCATGAAATAGATATGAATGAGCAAATCCTATGTTCTGCAAAAAAATAATGGTCATTTTCAATAAGCCCAGAAAAATATACCTCAAATCCCATAAACTAAATTATGAGAGTACTCAATATGAAAAATAATGGTCCTTTCCCACTTGAATGTTACTGAACGTATCATGCTTGCAAATTCTCTCTAGACCAAAGAAGATTATTTTACATCTTTCCTCATTGCGGTATTACAAGGTTAAAATTATACTGCCATATATCTCAAAAATTAACTTTCCACTAACTCAGGTAGATGTTTTTGCCTCTAATTTTAGACTACATAATAAAAGAAACTATATAAAATTAATAAAAGAAGTTTGGGTTTCCCTTGCATCTTTTCTGTAAACATGTATTGTAAAAGAAATTTCAGCTATTGTAAAATTGTAAAAGAAATTTCAATCGGCCCTGAAAGACTCAGACAATATTTCACATTTAAAACACTTAAGTCTTTTTGTCTCTTTTGTGGGGCAACTTTAAGTACCTTTACATAATCCCAATACTCCCCTCTGTGGCCAAAAAAGGAAGAGCAACTATCTGAAGGGAAACGGTCAAGTAAGCCAAATTGAATACTCCTCGTGGTTTCCCACCCTGGGGCATGAAACCCGATGGCCCTGTAAACAGGGTACTGTGTACATAGACAAAATGAATGGAAAAGCCAACGCCACCACCATCTGGAGAGCCTCTTTCTGTGGCATGATTCAGATCACGTTAAGACTTACCCTAGATCTCATCCAGTCTATTTTACAGTAGAAGAAACATGCTCAGAGAGCTCACTTCTCCTGTCTCCCGCTTGGGCCCCTGCTACCATTGTCTATGGATGGAAGTGCTGAATTACTGGATTTAATTAATAATGACTCCATACTCACTTTGCCTTATTTAAAGGGTCAGAATTTGTAATGGGGAAAAACAGCTTAGTGGATAGTGCATAGATTTTCAGTTATACAAAAGAGGTGCTCAGAGTTATACCAAACAGTGCTTAGAGTTTTAGAGAGTCACAAAAATTGGGTAAAACTTATTTCATAATGAACACAAGGAATTCAACTAAATTATTCTTGGCTGTACGAAGGTGCTGTTTATCATTTTTAAATTTGGTAAAAAACTCAATTACATTTTAAAAAAAGAAAAGTCACATAAAAGACAGTAATGAGTAAATAAGAAATTTACATATATTACGGAAACAAACAAGAATAAATGACTTCGGGATCTTTGCGCACGCCCAGTTCAAGACCGCTTTCCAAAGTATCAATTAGTATTTTGCCAAAGGGTCAAGTCCATGGCAATAGCAGCTCAAAAAGGAGAAGGGCCACCTGGCTCACTGAACTTCAGAAGCAGCCACTGCAATGTTTTTGGGATAAGAATAAAGATGGAAAGGGACAAGGAGGAAAGTCCAGCCCAGTAAGAGAAGATGAAATAGGTATGCTCTTCAGCATAATTTATTGTTCCATTCAAAAGAGATTTAACAAATACTGATGGAGTCTCTATAACAGGTCAGACAGTCTTCTACAATCATGGTAAACACAAACATGTACAAGATGTACAAGATATCATTCCTGCCCAAAGAACTTTCACGTCTAGTTGGGGGTACGAAATGCAATCAGGAGGACAAAGAGCTAAGAGTACAGGCAGTGGGTGAGACAGACAACACAGACTGTGGGATGGTAAGGTGGGTTGGGGTGGGGGGGGTCACTGTCAGTACTGAAAGGGTTCAGAAAGAGTTTGGGAAAAGCAATAACAACGATAAAATGTCAGCGGTGAGATTCATTTTGGAAAAATGGTCCACAAGATTTATTGGGCAGGAATTTCTTGGAAATTGGAAATGGTTTTCCCATACAAATGGTTTCGCAAATTATGGTTGGTATTTTGGGCCAGTCTACCAAAGTTCACCTCGACCACAATGGAGCCTTCTGGTGATCTGTCCTGTCCCCAGCCTATCTCAAGCCTGAGCTCTGAGTTCCACGCCCCTTGAGGGAGAGCCCAGAATGGGAGAGAAGAGAACCTGACCTGGGCACCAAGAAAGGACAGGCCCCACTACTTGTCCCAGTGGCAGGGCTTTTGGGGGTTCTCTAGGCAGTGAGGGGAGATCACTGAAGCCAGACAGCAGCGGCCACTCCCACCCTGGGGCATTGAGTGGTCCAGTTTTGGAAGACAGGGCAGTTTATTATTAATGCGCCACTGAAAGTAATGATTAAAACAACAGCCTTACTTTTCATAAAAGAAAGCTAACAGGGGCGCCTGGGTGGCTCAGTGGATTAGGCCGCTGCCTTTGGCTCAGGTCATGATCTCAGTGTCCTGGGATCGAGCCCCGCATTGGGCTCTCTGCTCAGCAGGGAGCCTGCTTCCCCCTTTGTCTCTGCCTGCCTCTCTGCCTACTTGTAATCTCTCTCTCTGTCAAATAAAATAAAATAAAATCTTTAAAAAAAAAAAAAAGAGAAAGAAAGAAAGCTAATATTCAGTGAGCACCTTCTTTCTTTCAGGGACTGTTAGCCACTTGCCGTATCTTAAAAATATAATGTTTATGACCATCCAATGAGGTAGATAACAGTCATCCTATTTTATAGATGAGAACACTGAGACTCAGAGAGGTTAAACACTTGACTCACTGCCACCCAGCGCTGGGATCTGGCTTTGGGCCTGACTCTAAAGCCTTTCGAGGGTTTTTGCCTGCCTCTTGGAGGTGCCACTGAGAGCCAGAAAGATGGAACTCTCACTAATCATCAGACACTTTTCTTTCTGAAATTCATGATTTAAATCCTTTCAGGCTGGTGCCAGGAACAGATTCCAAAGAAATGACTTCCCCTGAGTCCTATCAATGCGGCTTTGTGTCCCCTTCTTCTGGAGTATCTCTCTAATGAGATCTTGAAAATTAATCCAGTGACAGGAAGGGCTGTTCTGTTCTGCTTAGGGAGATGTTCTGACATTCGCTTTTTAATTTTGCTGTAAGCTTAATCAGTATCCAAGAAAACGACACAAAGAGAAATCAGGGCATGATATCAGAAGTACATAAAAGAGGGGAAAAAGGATTAGATGATTTTTATTTGCCCATACCAGATGAAGTACGTATGGCAGAGACAGCAGAATTTCTACTTCTGTTCTTTACCCAGTCAGTTTACAACCCATGAAAAGAAACTAGACTATCAGTACTTAAAAAGCCTTCACTAAGAGGAAGGAGACATAAATGATACCTGAAATACCTCATCCCTATTTGTTAGAAGAAAAAAGAAAATGGACACATTTATCATTAGAGATGGACTGAATATTCCTGCTCAGTAGAAAACAGGTTACCCTTTAATTTCTTAAATAATATTAGAGCAGTTTAGGCTAATGTGAGATCCTCCCTGATGTGCATCAGACAAGAAGGAGCAGACACATCACATGGCTTTAATCTAGTTCATAACAGCTTTAGAAAGAAACAGTTAAAAAGGTTCTGCTTTCTTTAGTACTGTGAGTTCCAATGTCACTAGTCCATTCATGGGGAAACTTACAGGACCAAGATGCCAGGAAACACAAACAGGAATGGCGTGCAGGAGAATGGGTAGAGGGGAAGACAAAGAACTGATACTCACTGGGCACCAGCTGGGTTTATCTCACTGAATCCTCACAACCACCTTATAGAGAAAGGAGGGCTACCATTTATTAAGTACTCAAGTCCTAGGACCATACCAGTTGTATTATCCCTTTATTACACATAAAGAAAAGGCAGCTGAGGGTTTAAATTATCTCCATGAGATTTTATAGCTCTGGTGGGGGTTATCTTGATTCATGCCTGATTCTATCCCTGACTATCCATTTACCTACTCTCTCCCCAATAAAATGACAGAGTTAAGACTTACTCATCTTTGGAGCACCAGTACCAAGCATGTTGCCTGACAAAGAAAGCTCTTTTTAAAAGCACTTGTATAAAAGCAGGTGTTGTCACAACTGATCCCAAAGTGCAAGCTTTTCCCTTAGCCTCCTACAGGCTTGCCTTGCAAAGGGCAGAATTCACTTGATGTCTCTGCTCTGCCTCCTTTGTGATCTTATTAGATTTCATTAGGCATTGGGTTTTGTTTTTCTAGCTCACAACCAAATCCACTGTAGCCTTTTTCTTTCCCATAATAAAGAAGTGAAAAGACAAAAACAAAAAAAACAAGAAAACAAAAAAAAGAAGAAGAAGGAAAGAAAAGAATAACAAAGGGAAAAAAAACGAAATCGCAGGAGACAGAAATATAACTCCTATTTTACTAATATACTTACAGGGACAGCATTGGACAGGGAAGCCCAAAGTAATAAGAGCCCATAACTGGGGCTCTCTTCTTCCTTTCTCTCCGTCTCTATGATATCCAGCATAGCCTGCATTAATGTCTGTTTAAAAGAAATACATCTTGTCAAACCACAGCTATGTGACAAAGAATGGTGTTTGTAAACATAGACCACGCATTTTTCCTTAATCTCAAATACATTATTTCTGTCGTTCCTAGGTTTGCAGCTTGAAGCATGCTAAAGGGTTTATGTAGCTACTGGTAGCATAGTGATTAGGAGTAGGTACTCTAGAGCACAACTGCTTTACTGCATTGGTTCAAACGCTGGCTTCGTTTTGGTTTTGATTTTTTTTCTTAAATACTTTATTTTTATCACGATTTTAGGTTTACAATAAAACTGAGAAGTAAGTACAAAGAATTCCCATATAACTCTGATCCCTACACAGGCATAGCCTTCCCTACTTATCACTATCATTCACCAAAATCGTATTTTTTTTTTTTTAAACCATGGATCAAAGACATTGACACATCACAATCACCTAAATCCTATAGTTTACCTTAGGGTTGACTCTTGGTATTGTAAAATCTTTAGGTTTGGACAAGTGCATTGTGATATATATTTGCCATTATAATGTCATATAAATTATTTTCACTGTCCTAAAAATTCTCTGTGCTCTGCTAGTGTATCTCTCCTCCCTCCCCAACAACCACTGATCTTTTTCCTTTCTCCACATCTTGCCTTTTCCAGAATGTCATATAGTTGAAACCATACATTATATAATCTTCTTAGATTGGCCTCTTTCACTTAGTAATACACATTTATGGTTCCTTCATGTCTTTTCATGGCTTGACAGCTCATTTGTACTTAGTGCTGAATAATATTTCATTCCCTAGATGTGGCACAGTTTATCTATTTACCTACTAAAAGGCATCTTGGTGGCTTTCGAGTTTTACAGTTATGAATAAAACTACTTTAAACATCCAAATGCAGGTTTTTGTGTGGACATAAATTTTCAAAATCATTTGGGCAAATATTAAGGAGCACAATTGCTAGATTTTACGGCAAGAGTATGCTGTTTTGTACGAAACCACCAAAGTGTCTTCCAAAGTGTCCGTACCATTTTGCATTCCCATCAACAATGAAGGAGAGTTGCTGTTGCTCCATGTCCGTGCCTGTACTTGGTGTTGTCAGTGTTTCTGATTCTGCCCAGAATGAGAGCAGTGGTGTCTCAGTGTTGTTTTCATTTGGATTTCCCCCAAGACACATGATGTATAGTATCTTTTCATATGCTTCCATCTTCTCTCATGGATTATGTTTTTGATGTTATATCTAAATAGGCATCACCATATCTAAGGTCAACTAGGTTTTTTCCTACATTATCTTCTAGTAGTTTATAATTTTGCATTTTACACTTATATCTATGATTCATTTGAGAGAATTTTTGTAAATTGTATTAAAATGTCCATCTAGACTGTTCTTTTTAAATTTTTTTTTCCTTTTGCCTGTGGATGTCCAGTTGTTCCCGCACCATATGTTGAAGAGTCTATCTTTGTTTCACTATATTGCCTCTGGTTCTTTGTCAAACGTCAGTTGATTATATTTAAAGGGATCTATTTCTGGGCTCTCTATTCTGCTCCACTGATCTACTTGTCTATTCTTTCACCAATACCGCTCTAAAACATTAATTACAGTAAATCTTGAAGTTGGGTAGTATTGGTCTTTTGAAGAACTCTGTTCTTCTCCTTGAATGTTATGTTGGCGATTCTGGGTCTTTTGCCTCTCCATATAAACTTTAGAATTAGTTTTTGATATCCATAAGATAAGCCACTGGGCTTTTGACTGAGACTGCTTTGAATGTATTGGTCAAGTTGGGAAGAACTGACATCTTGAGAATATTGAATCCTCTTATCCATGAACATAAAATAATCTATTTACTTAGTTCTTTGGTTTTGTTCATCAGTTTTGTAGCTTTCCTCATACAGAGCTTACATATCTTTAGTCAAGTTTATACCTAAATATTTCATTTTGGGGGATACTGATGTTAATGGCATTGTGTTTCTAATTTCATACTTCACTCATTCATGATTGGTACATGGGAAGGCAGTTACCTTTTGGATATTAACTTGTATTTTGCAACTTTGCTATTATTGTTTGTTAGCTTCAGTACTTTTTTGTCTATTCTCTTGGATTTTCTACAAATATGATCATGACATCTGTGAACAAAGGCAGTTTCATATCTGCTTTCCCAATCTATGTAACTTTTATTTCCTTTCTTGGTTTACTGCATAGGACTTCCAGTACTATGTTGAAAGGAAGTAGTAAAGAGGACATACTCACTGTGAAATTCTGATGCCAATTTCTAATGTGTGTGTATATGTGGAGGGGGAGTTCCAAACAGCAATAAAAACACTCAGGACACTATCTAGTTGAACTCAGTTCAATTCAATTCTGACACCATCTACCCAGAAATAACATGGGGTTCTACAGGTTAAGGATTTAGTCCTTCAAGACTATATCTTTCCCCCACCTCCCACCTGTCCTTTAGGTGCCAGTCACAGCCCAGGCTATTACCTGTACTTTGGGCCAACTGGCTACAGATTGGAGGTTTTAACAAAACCTCATCCTTGGAATTCAGATGCCAGCTTCAAGTCTAGTTTGTTATCCGTACTTCTGACTGATTGCTCGTATAAATCAGAGGTTCCCACAACCCTTCCCCACATTCAATTAATTTGTTTATGGGGTTCACGCAAGTCAGAGAAACATTTTATTTACTGGATTATTATTATAGAAGGATATGATAAAGGATACAGACAGACATGCAGGTAACCATACATAATGATTTCATTTATATATAAGCACACACAAGTGTGTGTGTGTGTGTGTGTATCTGAATATATTGTTGCTATTATAATTTTAACAAATTGTTACCTGTTAGATCAATTAAGATTAAGGAAAATAAATTTCTATTTCACCTTTACTTATTTTTTCTTTGATGCTCTTCCCTTCTTTTTATAGATCTAAGTTTCTGACCTATATTATTTTTATTCTCTCTGAAGAACTTCCTTTAATAATTCTTGTAACTCTCTCATTTTTGCTAGACTGAAAAAGCCTTTATTTCAACTTTACTTCTAAAGGATAATTTCACAGGGTACAGAATTCCAGATTGATGGGTTTTTTTTCTCACTCTACTCTTTTAATATTTCACTCTACTCTATTTTTGTTTTGCATAATTTCTAAGGAGAAGTCTGAAAAAATTCTTATCTTTGTTCCTCTATAGATATGGTGTTTTCCCTTCTGACTTCTTTAGGACTTTTTATCTTTTTTTTTTTTTTAATAATTAAAAAATGATAATGTTTTTGGTGTTTACATGCTTGGTGCTCTCTGAACTTGCTGGATCTATGGTTTGGTGTCTGACACCAATTGTGGGAAAATTCTATCATTATTGTGTCAAATACTTCTTCTGCTCCCTTCTCCTTCTAGTATTCCCACTGTATGGATGCTATCCCTTTTAGAGTTGTCCCACACTTCCATAGTCTTTGGGTATTCTGTTCTACCTTTTTTTTAAGTCTTTACTCTCTTTGTTTTTGAGTTCTGGGACATTCAACTGCTATATCCTCTAGAGATTCTTCACTCGGCTCTGCCAGTCTACAAATAAGCCCATCAAAGGCATCCTTATTTATGTTATAGTGTTTATTATATCTAACATTTAATCATTCTTAGGATTTCCATTTCTCTGCTTATATTATCTATCTGTTCTGCCATGCTGTCTACTTTATGTATTAGAGCCCTCAACATACTAAGCATAGCTGTTTTAAAGTCCCAGTCTGATAATTTTAGTATTGGTCTGTTCAGCCTTGTGCTTGTTGTTAGGATAGAGTGGCAACTTCCAAGATCCTTATATGTGGAACCAGAATCTGGCTTAGTTAGTCAAGACCCAGATGATAACCTTGGACAAGTTACTTTAAGCTCTGTGTCTCGATTTCATCATCTATAAAATGGTCATAACACGGTATCTACCTCATAGAATTGTTGTGAGAATTAAACCAGTTACTACCTATAAAGCACTTGAAACAAAACTTAGTACATATTATCATTTTGACAATTTTTAAAATAAACCTCTGCTTTTAGGAAAATGCAAGCAACAGAGAAACACAGGTATCTGGAGCATTCCAGAGCAAACCCTACCCCTATTTGCCATGAAGATTCTCAGCCTGTACACCATGGAGAAAGCACTGCCAAGCCAGGAGATAGTATAAATACTTCAATATGCAGAGAAGGGATATCTGACTGGAATGGTGCCAACTAAGATCAGGGCCCCATCCAAGTCCACCTGTGGTGGCTCTCCAGTCATTACACAAATTCCATGGAAGCTTCTTCTTCACTGGGAGGTTTCCCAGTCACACCTTTGTTAATGGTCATTCTCTATCGTGGGGAAGAGATTCAGATACATTTGCATTAAGTTACTCATGTACTTTGAATCTTAAATAACTCAAATTCAGGTTATAAAAATAATGGCAGCTAATGCCTAGTCATTGCTTGCTAAGGCGAGTACTGCTTTAAGGGCTTTGCAAATGTTCAACCATTCAATCCTCAGTACAATTTGAAGAAGTAGATACTGTTATCTTCACCGTTTCACATTAGAGGAAACTGAAGCCACTTAAGTAGGGAACTCGGCCAGAATAGATAGCTTGTGGGTGGTTGAGCTGGGATTCAAATGCTGAGAGCCTGGCCCCTGCTCCACAGCCCGCACTCTTAGCTATTGCGATATACTGCCCCATGAGAGATACAGCCCACAACTCCCATGGATTAGGGATTAAGAGAACTGTATTGTACCACTATTTAGTAGTTTTGCCTCAGATCTTGGGATACATGAAATAACTGTTAAACCACAATCAAAGAAAATACACGATGAGAGACTAGTACTATGACTTACAAAGGCATGTAATGTTTCCAAAGTGATTAACCACCCTAATCCTCTGTTTTCTGGTTTTAAAAACCTCCAGTTTTCTGGGTATTAGAGCTGCTGTGAAAAATGAGTCATGAATTTGTGAAATGTAGTAACATTATGTCTAGCACAGAGTAAGCTCCCCATAAATGTTAGCGATGTCTTATTGTTTTTGTAACAATGGGTTAGCAAAATTGCAAATTATTTAAGTATAAATTTTATTCAGTGCTGGTTTCTATCATACAACATAAATTAAAATAACACAAAGTTTATAGCTCATGGAAAATCCTATACATGGATTTCATTCTTTGGATGCTATCCTGTAGGTGAAATCTTAATTTTAAGTGAAAATACTAGTTTAATACATATCTAGAATAACAAGGGAGAAATCACCACACTTGATGTTTATAATGTAATAGATGTGTGTGTAATATTTCCAAAAAACAAAAATTTCTTCCAGTCTTCTGCTTAACTAGGCCATTGAAATCTACTTATACAGAAGACAACAGAATCTTTTATTTTCTTCTTAGACCACATTAAAAAAAAAAACTGGGTACAGAACACAAGCTCAGTGTGAACACTGCTGGAAAAAAACAAAAATTATACACACAAAAAATGAAAACTGCTCCTGAATGTTCAAACCGAGTTCTGCCCCCAAGTCTTAAACATTGGATTAGCTTCAGCAAAATGCAAAATCTGTCTTTACTCAAACAGAGAGTTAGAGTACCCATGATTAAAAATGCCTCATTTCTTCAGACTTTTCAAAAAGAAATGCTGCTCTAGAAGTAATGTCAGTAGAGAGTTTGTTTGTTTTTTCAAAAATTTTATTTATTTGACAGAGAGAGAGATCATAAGTAGGCAGAGAGGCAGGCAGAGAGAGAGGGGGAAGCAAGCTCCCTGCGGAGCAGAGAGCCCGACGTGGGGCTCCATCCCAGTACCCTGGGATCATGACCTGAGCCGAAGGCAGAGGCTTTAACCTCAGTGGAGAGTTTTATCTGGGGCACTCAAAACCCTGTTTGCCAGGCCCACAGAGCACAGATTCATCTGAGCTCATCTTTTATACACATGCCTCTTCACCCCTAAATCCTGGAAAACAATGCAAACAAAATGTGTTGGGTCTGTTTGTGAAGTAGAATCCTTAGCTAAAACACTGTTTATCAGTATGGGGCTTTCCAAAATAGCTTTCTATTCCCTTTATTCTGGTGGAAGATAACTAAACATTCATACATCACTTTTTTTCTGAAGTGATCTTCCCTTCCAGCGTTAAGCAGTGTTGCTTGTGGTAACACTTGCTGTAATAATGAAAGGCAAGCAAATAAAAACATTTGATATCATCTATAAGAAAGAAAAGGTCTGATTTGGGGGGCACCTGGGTGGCTCACTAGGTTAAATGTCTGCCTTTGGCTCAGGTAATGATCTCCTTCCTGGTCCTGGGATTGAGCCCCATATCAGGCCCCCTGTTCAGTGGGGAGTCTGCTTCTCCCTCTCCCTCTGCCCCTCCCTCCTGCTTATATGCACGTGCATGCTCTCTCCCTCTCAAATTAATAAGTAAAAATCTTTAAAAAAATAAAATAAAAGGTCTAATTTTTAATGATAAACACATGGTCTGAACTCTTATGTAGTCCTCACTATTCTCTAACTTCTTCACAAATATTAATTCACTTAATCCCCACATTCTATGAGGTAGTTGTAGAAACCGAGTCAAGAGACAAGATGCTATGCCCAAGGTCATGAGACTAGTGACTGAATTGGAGCCCATGTTCAGACCAAGTGAATCCCAGTCTCTGAAGGGGAGGGTGGGTCTGGAGAATCAGGTCATTTCCAAAAGCTCCCCGAGATTCTGATGAGCAGGCAGGGTTGAGAACTTGTCATTACACAAGCATCAGAAACAACTGGAAGGGCTATGAAACCACGGATTAGGTTGAGCCTCCACCTCAGAGGCTCTGACTGAGTCCTCCCCAGACGATGTTGGTACTGTTGGTCTAGGAACCACAACTGAAGGACCACAAATCCAACTGGACCCAAGCCACTTGGGACAGTGGCTTCCAGTGCATTGCTTTTCAAATTATACCTCACTACCTCCTTTTATTTGAAGAGAGAAATAATTAGTGATAATGGCATCGAGAACAAAGTCTACTTTGCAGAACTCTGTTATCCTTATCTAATGTGCCGTAATTCCCAACTATTGCTGTTGACCTAACTATGTAATATATAAATCAATAAAAACCTCAGCATCTTGTTATATGCTGTTGTCTGTAGCCTTAGTTTTTTCTTATGTAGAATAATAATTAATACCTACTTAATAACTATTAATACCTACTATTAATACCTACCTCATTGTTACAAGGTTGTTTAATAGAATAATGTATGTAAAAATCCAACAATATACTTGACACAAAATGTTACCTAAATAATCTCACGATTTTTGGCAAAAAAAAATATTTTAAAAATCATACCTTATTACTGTTTTCCTCCCATACATTTTGGCAAAAACTCACTTTAGCAAAAAACTACTTACCGTGGAATTATTTTTTACAGATTTGTATGTTTTCATATCTGGAATGGTTTTCTCAAAAAGTGCTAAAAGCCACTTTTTGGATTTTGACCAGTTTCTAGGCAAGAAAAAAAACATGCATAAATTAATTTGAAAGCGCATCAGGAGTAATAGGTCACAGCATTAAAGGGGGTATATCTATGGAATTATAATTACTTCTCCAAATTTCTTCTCTAAGTTTCTTAGAATTTCATGCGAGGTCTACCTTCAGACTTACTAGATCACAAAGAAAATGGAGTGGGCAAGGCAGCCACATCTTAGTAGGGTTTTTGCAAAGAAATGTTTGAATCCCTATAGGGTTGGCATTGAATAAAAAACAAAAGCAAAAACAAACAAACAAAATCAGAGCCCATGACCTGATTATTCCACTTTTACTCTGGCTGTTAGCAGTGGCTGGAGGATGAGAAACTAGCACAAGGACCCAGTGCTGGCTTAAGCCAGGTAAAGCAAACTGGCTACAATCTTTTTCATACTTTCTGACCACTCACCACTATAAACCAACTGCCAAGACATTTAAAAACTCATGTGTTATTTTGCATTCGAACCACTGAGCCAACTGTGAAAAATACATTTGGCCATACCTCCTTGTGCCTCAGGGAGAACAAGGTCAACCATGTCAGTCTCTAAGACTGGTCATGCCTGATGATTTAGCAGGGTTCCAAAGTATAGCAATGAATGTGATCATAAGAACAGTAAACAGGATAAAAGGCCTCAAAACAAACTCTTTGTTTCATTCTCGTATCTTCTCTCTGGCTCTCTCTCTCTCCCTGTCTCATTTTTGCTCCTCAAAATAAGGGAAAAAAAAAAAAAGGAAATAATGCATCTCTCTTCTTCAGTTCCTCCATCAAGTCACCCACACACCAAAAACAAATTCGTCTGAAGAAGTAGCTCCTGTCTCTTCCTCGTAGATGCTGCTCTCTCTACTGAGAACAGGGAAATTGCTGGGAGGAGCCTGGTCAGTGAATTAATTGTAAGGAAGAGCTCCCTACCTTAGAAGACATTCTGGCATCTGGGACCCGTACTCAAAACCTTCATCATAAGCTTGAAAATGCTGATAGAACTCCCTGATTTTTCTCTTGTCTGTGGGAAACAAGCCTTTTTTAAAGAGTATATTCATTGTGACTGGATAAAGAAGATGCCTACAAAGAAAAACACATAGAAAGTCAGACCCAATGACCAAAGAAGAAAGGCGAAAGAAACGAAGAAAGGACATTATTTAATAGCTATATATTAGGGGTAGATAATAATATGCAACAGATTCTTCTGGGAAAGAAACAGTTTCAAAAGGTTTTAATATTTGTTTACTGTGGTCAAGATAACTTAGGGATAACTGAAATTGTGGTTCATTTATCGGAAGATTTTAAAAGGCTTTCTAAGCAATCATTGTTAGATCCTGATAAATGTGAGATCATATGTAAAAATAAATCGATTCAATATAATTTCAACAAGTTCTTATTGAGTAAATAATAGCAATAACTAAGATACAGTCCATGACTTTAGACAGCAGCAAAAGAGAGCCAAAAAATCAGGGCAACACTAGTTACCAAATTTCCCAAGCTCTCATAGGATTCTACAGATTTAAACTACTTCCCACTGTAATATAATACCTATCACCATAAGTGAATAAAAATAATTACTGTGGCATAATAAAGAAATGAATATCAAAGATTGTTAATACGACCTAGATTAGTAACACTAAGTACTGTTTGTTTCAGTTTTATTTGCCATCTCTTCCTCACTAGAAATTTTTCAGGATCTCCTTCCCCTCAGAGTTTCAAGATATCCAAGAATTTGCTTGGTTTTGTTGTAGATACTGGGCATGCTAAAAGTTTAGTCTGTTGCTTGCCTTTTTTGTTGTTGTTGTTTTCTTCTCTCTCTTTCTGGACCTCTAACAAAATATTAACTGTTATTCTTTTTTATGAGTCTGAACTACTGAATCCTGCCTTCAGCATCCCAGTATCCCACTGACATGGAAAGTGCTTAATAGCTAACTTCAATTGACCAAATCTCCTTACACACATGAAGAATTTTTCTCACAGCTCCCATGCTCAGCCCTTACCTTTGCCAGAAAGCTTCAGAACATGGCTGAGATCACTTGATTCCCTCCAGTGCCCTTCCCTGTCTCACCTGTCTCTCAGCATTCCCTCTAGGTAGGTATGTTCTACATGGCATGGAATGGTTGAGGAGAAATTACTGTAAATGTATTAAAACGATCATATTGGCTCACCTAAAAATCAGAGTGCTAATGAAAAATTGTCCATTAATTAAGATGTAAAAGATTAATAAAATCTCTTAAATTACCAGTTAGATCGACTTCAGTAATTAACCAGATAATTTTTAAAGTTCAGTGTGCAGGATTCCAAGTTTTTATTCCAAAAACCCCCCAAACCAAAAAAACCAACAAGCTTGAACACTACTAACGCATGTATTTTACCTTACTAAGTTGTTCAACTCCATTGTCCCATGAGTGCCCAAGTTCTCCAGTTGCTCCTGTAATTCTTCAGTCAGTTGTCCAGTGAGTTGATACAGGTTGAAAGTCCCTAGTTTCCCTTTCATCATGATATAAAGTTTTTCATGCAGTGTTAAAAAAGTATTCTTTGGAATTGATGCTAAAAACAGAGAAAACTATTTTTAACAGAAGCATCAATTCCTTGAAGCAAACAGTCAATTTACCTCTACTATTACTTGGCCACAGGGACTGCAGCCAAAGCCTTCCCAGTACATAAAATTACCTCCTGCAAGTAAAAGGAGGGGAAGATTCAACCTATCCCACGAGACTGTAAGAGTCTGTCGGGAAATTCACGTTTGGGGGTGATCTACAAATGGGTGACTAGGAGGGCGTCTGGGAAACACAAATCTGGTGATTTTTATTTTCATGTTAAAAAGCTTTCATTGGGGGCGCCTGGGTGGCTCAGTGGGTTAAAGCCTCTGCCTTCAGCTCAGGTCGTGATCCCAGGGTCCTGGGATCGAGCCCCACATGGGGCTCTCTGCTCCGCAGGGAGCCTGCTTCCTCCTCTCTCTCTGCCTGCCTCTCTGCCTACTTGTGATCTCTGTCTGTCAAATAAAAAATAAAAAAAATCTTTAAAAAAAAAAAAAAAAAGCTTTCATTGGCTTTCTACATTTAACAAAGTTTACAAAAGGCCTTCTACCATCTTTCTAGTTTTCCAGTAACATTTCCAGGCCCTTCTCCCCCCAGGTTTGTATGCCAGGTACAGTGTGGTATTTCCATTATTTATATTTATATTTCCCAGCATTTTTATTAGATGTTCTAGCTGCGCAAAACACTCTCTCTTTGACCAGCCTCACCCCATCCCCACACACCCACAGCTACAAGCCACACATTTCTCCTGCCAACTTCTATTTCTCTTTCAAGTGTCTACACTTCCTTACCCCATGAGTAGCTTTGGCTCCACTACTTCCTTTGTATTAGTGCTCATATTTCTTCCATGATACACAACTCCTGCTTGAGTTTGTCTAGTAAGAGTATGAGTTTTTAAACTCATTATTCTTTTATACTTTTCTTTAATCCCGTTTTATTGTCTGCAAGGTAGCTTTTTCAAAAAATAGTTCTTAGTTTTCTATTTCATCAGCCTATTATGTATTTTATTATTAATTAAAAATAATGTTTAGATCTTCTCTGTACTAGGGGGATATACTACAGGAATAGGAAGCTGGCTCAAGAGCACATCTTAACATATTTTGTCTATTAAATAGAAATATTTAAACATCAAAGTCCCCAGAGGCGGCATATGTGAAAAAACTTGATCACTTTCATGCACCTGGTGAAAGAAAGGTGAGTAAGTTGGTATGTTTTTCTGGAGGGATATGTGAACTTACAGATTCAGAGCCTTCAAACTTCAAAATAATTATTTTCTTTGATCTGGAATTCCATAGTTTAAGTACTGAGAAGCACTCAATACTCAAAGAATTTAACCAACATGTTGTGATCTTCATGCGGGCAAGAAGAAACAAGCATCATGCTCTTGGTCACTGGCAGCTTCTAAAATTTGTTTTGTTTTGTTTTTGGTTTTTTTTTTTTTTTTTTTTTTTGGTTTGTTTAATGGCAAGAGATGCATGAGAGGCTACATGAAGAGGAACCTAAGAAAGAAGCCAAAAAGGAAACCAAGAGAAAGAAGCTCATAGACAACAGAAGCAAGCACAGACATTATGGAAGCAGAGAAAAGTATGAGGCACCAAAATGAAACAGCTCCCCATTCCTGGGAGGACGAGTGGCCTCAGCACCTCATATCTGCAGCCTGGGAAGAAATCAAGTGGGTGGTCACACCAGATGCATGCTGAGAAGTACAATCCAGAAGTCTCTGAGAAGGGAGAGCAAAAGGCCACAGATTACATGAGGCCAAGCCCCACTTACCTTAATAGCCCTAGGAATGTGTCAGGAAATGCCACAGTAAAGGGTGCATTAAGCAGTAGAATTCTACTTTCAGTGAGCAGAGTAGCAACATGTGATCAAGCCAAGAGATATAGCCTGTGGAACACTGTCTACACAGCAGCAGAACAGAGTGAAGGACATCCTGGGAGCTGTAACAGGATACAGATTCCAAATATTTTCCAAAGTAAACAACAGTGGGGTAACCTCATCTCTTACCCACATCTAATTAAGACATACATGAGGCTGCCAATAATTTGTTTTTCAATGACCAAACTCATCAGATATTCTTTCTACCTTCTGTCCTGATTTTAAAGTATAAAATAAGGAAGGGGCCATCAACATTCTTGATAGAGGAGTGAGGATATAATTGTTAACAAAGCTACTCTTGGACTCCAAAGTTGTATTTCAAACAAACTATCTGAAAATATTCTTTACCTGTACGATAGACGGGATTTTGCACTGCTAGCTCAAAATTTACTTCTTTGGATTTTAGAAACACATTAATTCCCTCTTCTTCAGTAACAAAGGTCATTCGGGTGCCCATAACGAAGACTGTAAATACTGGTCCATACTGAAAGATAACACAAGTACAGATATTAATAAGGATTTCTAATAAGTTACTGGGTCATGGGTTATGCAAGAACCCTAATGCTGAAGTTATAGTCAAGATAAAAATTATTATGATTATATATGTAATTAATTATAAATTTCACTAGATTAAGACAAATCTAAATTATACAAATCATAATTTATTCTATCCTAATACTTAACCTTCATTTTGATCATTGTTTGAAATTTCTTTTCTTTTAGTATGACATAATAATTAGAAATAATTACTAGGGGGTGCCTGGGTGGCTCAGTGGGTTAAGCCTCTGCCTTCTGCTCAGTTCATGATCTCAGGGTCCTGGGATCAAGCCCTGCATTGGGCTCTCTGCTCAGCAGGGAGCCTCCTTCCCCCTCTGTCTCTACCTGCCACTCTGCCTACTTGTGATCTCTGTCAAATAAATAAAATCTTTTTTTTTTTTATTATTTGACGACAGAGATCACAGAGGCTTTAACCCACTGAGCCACCCAGGCGCCCCTAAATAAAATCTTTTTAAAAAACAAAAGAATTACTAGAAATTATGTCATACAGTGATATTTAAACATTGTTTTCCAGATATCATTACGCTTACGAGTAACCTATAGCTCAGTTTTGTCCAAGAAAAAGATTCAAAACAGCTGACTTAAATCTGTGGTCACTCAACGATGTCTTGCAATCCTGAAAAGTTTTCTAATGTGCTCACTTTCCAAAATTACTATTTTCCCTGCATACCTGCCCAACCCCTTCCACTCTGAGGTACCGTTCCTACTTTGTAACTTACTAGGAAACTTGAGGCAATCAAGTAAGAGCACTCACAAATTTTCACCACCAAATCTTGCAAAGATACACATTTGTACCCATTCTCTATGCCTCCCCTCGGGTTAGTACGAATGGGAGGTCCTGCCCCTGGAAAATGCAAGTGCTCCCTCACTTATGTTATGGATTCTACACTCTTTCCTTCTCTTCATTCTACGTCAATGCCTCCTGTCATCCACATCTTCAGTTCTGCCCTCTATCAGATCACTAGCAGCCTACAAACCTACACTAGCCCTGAGTTTGATTTCAGGAAGTCCATGATTTTGTTGGGAGGCTTCACTACTGGGCGGAGACTGCCCTCCCAGGGCTAGCCAACAGAGGGCTAGCAGAGGGCTCAACCAGCCAGAAACATACCTTTCACATGCAAACCAACCAATCGTGAGTCTCTGCCCATCTACTTCCTTATCTAATGCTCACACACCAATATTTTCCCTGCCTGAAATCAGCCCAAGGCCAAGTAGCAGGCAACCAGAAACCACTCATATAGCCCAAAGCTGACCAGAATTATTCAAAGCAGCCAGTCCTAAATTGTTTTCCCTGCCCTGCTTTGCCTTTCCTGGGGAAGCCCCAAAAAAGGCTCAGCCACAGACTTTTCTCTGGTGTTATCTTGGGCCTCTTGATGGATACCGGTGCTTTCCCCTGTGGACCTGCATGGCCTACAGCGGCCCCCCTTTTGGGCACCCCTCAGACCCGCGGGTATAATAAACATCTTCCTTCCAAACTCCTTCTCATTTCCTCCTGTGGCGGCACTGACTTTATAATACCACAATACGTACCACATATACATTCTTGCAGCAATCACCCATACTTTCATACCCCATTATAGTGACTATAAGTATTTCAAAATATTATGCTGGTCACTACCCCAATATTGCAATCATTTCTAGGCAACCCTGAAATGGCATGTGATCATTCCTACAACACACTGTTGGGTGCTATCAGGCAACTGTGGGCATGAAAAACATGAAGCCACCAGTGAAGTCTCATTTTCTCACACTGGTAATCCTGACGTCTACATAACTTTCCAGCATCCCCCTCCTTTTTTTTGAGAGTTCCGTTTATTAATCAATTTATTTGAGACAGAGAATGAGAGAGAAAGAGAGCATGAGAGAGGGGAGGGTCAGAGGGAGAAGCAGACTCACTGCTGAGCAGGAAACCCAATGTGGGACTCTACCCTGGGACTTCTGGATCATGATATGGCTTACTGAGTCACCCAGGTGCCCTGACCAACTGAGTCACCCAGGTGCCCTGACTTTCCAGTATTCCTTATCTACAATTACTTGTTAATCGATATTTAGAAAATATGAATAATTTCCATTGTTTTGTACAAATGAGAATTCTTAACTTCCCATTAGGAAAGTGGCCCACGTAACACTTACAGGTACCCGGGCCACAGTGTAGAACAGCCAAGTTCAAACACATTGAAGAATTGACCTAACTACTGCTGCATGGTATTTAAAATAACTTACTGCAAAACTGGACTGTACAAATGATCATGTCTGATGTTATAAATTCTGTGGCAGGGGAGGTGTTTGTGTTTCTGTCTTATTTGCTTTGCTTTTGTTCACTTCTTGGTGCAATGTCTGGATGTTATGAAGCAAAGGCCAGAGCACACAGTATGTTGTAGTCGTGGTACTTGTGTGTTTGTTCATGTACATTTTATTCTAAGATAATGATAGAGTAACATGAAGTTATAAGAAATAATACAGAACAAACCCATGTACACATTACTCTGTTTTCCCTAGTGTTAACAAGCTGCAAAACTATTAAATGGTATCACAACTAGGCCACTGACAGTGAGCAAGTTAAGGTATAGAAAATATCCATCACCATGAAGGTGCCTCAAGTTACCTTTTTATAGTCACCCCATTTTCCTCTCACCCCCACCTCTTCCATCACCCTTGACAACTACTAACCCGTTCTCCAGTTCTAGAATGCTGAATTTCAGGAATGGTATACAAATAGAATCCAATCGTGTACAAATAGAAGAGGAAAAGATGAATAGTCTGGAAAATGGAAACTTCGCAGGTTGGCTTTTTTTCACTTGGCATAAACCTCTGAGATCAACCCAGGTTGTGGTATGTATCAGTAATTCATTCCTTTACATTTCTGAGTAGTACTCCACAGTATGGATGCACTACAGCTTGTTTAAACATTGTTGAAGGATCCTTGTGTTCTTTTCAGGTTGGGACCATTACAGATAAAGTGGCTACAAACACTAATGCACAGGTTTTTGTGTGAATGCATGTTTTCATTTCTTGAGATTAAATGCCCAGAAGTGAAATTGCTGGGTCAGATGGCAGCTACATATTTCCTTGTTTAAGGAACTGCCCAACTGCTTTCCAGAGTAGCTGTACTATTTCCTCCAGTGATCCCGTTTCTCTCTATCCTTACTAGCATTTGAGTGCTGTCACTTTTTTTTATTGGGCCATTCTGATAGGTATGTAGTCATATCTCATTGTGGTATTCATTTGCATATCCTCAACTGGCTCATGATGTTGAACACTTTTCCATGTGTTTATTTGCCAGCTTTATGCTCTCTTCAGCAACTTGTTCACATCATTTGCCATTTCTTTAGTTAACTTGTTGAGGGATTTTACATGTTGAGGGTGGAGAGTTCTTTATATATTCTAGATAGCAGTCTCTTGTTGGATATGTGGCTTGCAGATATTTTCTCTCCATCTATAGCTTGTCTTCCCAGTCTCCTAACAGGTTCTTTATTTCACAGAGCAAAAGCTTGTAATTTTCATGAGGTCCAATTTGTCAGGATTGTTTTTATGGATTTTTGGTGTCCAGTCTAAGAACTATTCTTCAGCCCCAGGTTAAGAAGATACTCTCCTTATTTTTTTTAAAGTTTTATAGTGTTACATTTAACATAAAAGTCAATGATCTGTTTTGAGTTAATTTTTATATATGATGCAAGACTTAGGTCAAAGTTCATTTTGTTTTTGTTTTGTTTTGGCTTATTGGTGTCTAATTGGTTCACTGCCATTTGTTGAAAAGGTTATCTTTATTTCAACAAATTACTTTTGCACATTTGTCTAAAATCCATTGGACATTTAGTGTGTGTATTTCTGGGTTCTCAACTCTTTTTCATCGATCCCTATATCTATCCCTCCACTTGCATAATCTTGATTACTGTAGCTATATAATGAGTCTTGAAATTGAGTACAATGACTCTTCCCATTTATTCTTTTAAGACTTGTTTTAGCTATTCTAGTTCATTTGCCTTTACATATACATTTTTGAATAATCTTGTCTATATCTACCCTTTACCAGAAATTTGATAGAATTTGCATTAAACTTGTGTATCAATTTAGGGAGAATTGACATCTTTACTATGTTGAGTTTTCCAATCCATGAACATGGTATGTTTCTTCCTTAAGTTCTTCTTTTTATCAAGGTTTTCTAGTTTTCATCATGAAGTTCTATACACATTCTATTAGATTTACACCTAAATATTTCTTTCTCTTTTTGAGTGACTATGATGATATTGTATTTTTAACTACCACTTGCATATGCTCATTGTTAGTATGTTGCAATATAATTGTGTTTTCCGTTGAGTTTATATTCTGTGACCTTGCTGAATTTACTGATTAACTTCAGGAGATTTGTTGTATATTCCTTGAGATTTTTCTAAGTAAACAATCACATCATCTGCAAATAGAGAAAGTATTATTTGTTCCTTTCCATATGATCTTTTTTCTTGCTTAATTGCATTCACCAGAACTTCCAGTATTAGGTGGAATAAGCAGTAGACATTCTTACTTTATTTCCAATCAGAGATGAACCACTTATTCTTTCACCATTAAGATTGAGGTTAACTGTAAAATTTTTGTAGATATTCTTTAACAAGTTCAAGACGACTCTCTCTATTACCATTCTGATAATTTTTGAAAATCAAGAATGAGTGTGGGATTTTGTAAAATGCATTTCCTGTACAAATCAATATGTCCATGTGCCTTTTCTTCTCTCACCTGTTAATATGGTGGCTTGCACTAACTGATTTTCATATATTGGACAAGTCTTAAATCCCTGGAAGAGACCCATGGAGTCATGGTATCTGTGATTCCTTTATATATTGCTGGATTTTATTTGCTGATACTTTGTTGAGGACTTTTGCATCTATATTCATAAAGAATACTGATCTGAAAATTTCTTATTTTGTGCTGTATTTATCTGGTTTGAAATGAGGATGACTCTAGCTTCATAAAATAAACTGGAACATGTTCCCTTCTTTTCTATTGTCTAGAGATTATTTATACAATTGATGTTAATTCTTCTTTAAACATTTGGCAAAATTTTCCAGTGAAACAATCTGGGCCTTAAGATTTCTCTTTTGGGAGTTTTAAAATTATGAACAATTGCTATCCCTAACAAATACAGGGCTATTCAAATTATCTATTTCATACTGAATAGTTGTAGTTTGCGTTTTGGGGGGAATTAGGTCCATTTCATCTAAATTGTCATTTTTCTACATGTGGGGTTACATATAGTGTTCTTTTATTATCCTTTTGATGTCTGCAGTGCTATGCCCTATTTTATTCCTGACATTAATAGTGGGTGTCTTTTTTTTTTCTTTTGCTTGTATGAGGTCTTCCAATGTTATTGATCTTTTCAAAGAATTGGCTCTTTCATTGATTTTCTCTATTTTTTTCTGTTTTCACTTACATTGATTTGTTAATATTTCCTTCATTTTTCTTGTTTGGAGTATGCTGTGCTCTTTTTTGGTGAGGAGGCTGACAGGGAAGCTTTGTTCATTTCACACTTACGCTCTTTTTCAATGAAAATATTTAGTGATGGTAATTTCTCTGTCAGCACTGCTTTAGCTGTGTCCCCCAAATTCTGATAGGTTGGATTTTATTTGCTTTCAATTCAACATAAATTTTTATTTCCCTTGGGAGTTTCCCCTTAAATCATAGATTACTTAGAAATATGCTGTTTGCTTCCAAGTGTTTGGTGAGTTTCCTGCTACTTAGTTCTAGTTTCTTTCCACTGTAGTTAGAGAATACATTGTATGATTCAAATTCTTTTAAATTTTGTGAGGGTCTATGGCCCTGAGCATGGTCTATCTTGTCATGTCTCATGGGCACTTAAAGAGAATACATACCTGCTTTGTTAGGTAGAATGTTCTATGTATATTCATTAGATCTTTTTGGTTGGTGGTCTTTTATATTCTAGCTGATTTACTGTCTGTCCTACCTATTGTTCAGATTGTTGAAACATCTAACTATAACTGTAGATTTGTCTGTGTCTTCTTTCAGTTCTAGTTTTTGCTTCACATAGTTTACAGCTCTGTAATTTGGTGTATACACATTTAGAATTGCTAACTCTTTGTAGTATATTGACCCCGTTATCATTTTATAATGTCCCCCTCTGTCTCTGGTAATTTTCTTTGCTCTGAAGGTACTTTTTCTGCTATTAACATAGCCACTCCTACTTTCTTTTGATTAATGCTTGCATGATATATCTTTTTCCATAATTTTGTTTTTCACCTGCTTATCTCATTATATTTGAAGTGAGTTTCTATTATACATCATGTAATTGCATTATTTTAAATCCATTTTTCAAATATGTATGTTTTAATAATTGTATTTATACCATTTATAGCTTAAATTATTGATATATTAGGGTTTTCTTTTTTTTTTTCTGGTTTTTTTTTTCTGTTTATTCTCCCTGGTTTTTTTTTGCTGTTTTATCTGCTTTCTTGTGTGTTACTTGAATATTGTTTAGAATTCCATTGACTTATCTATAGTATTCTTAAGTGGATCCTTTTGTGTAGAATTTTTTAGTGTTTCCTCCAGCTATTACTATATATATGTAACTTATCATAATTAATCAATTTTAATTAATCAACAACCACTTTTTGAAGTTTTTTTAATTCCATCATGGTTACCACAGTGTTATATTAGTTTCTGGTGTACAATGTAGTGATTCAACAATTCTATACATTACTCAGTAATCATGACTCTTTAATCCACTTATTTCATCCATTCTCCCATTCACCCCCCTCTGGTAACTATCAGTTTGTCCTCAATAGTTAAGAGTCTGTTTCTCAGTTTGTCTCTCTTTCCTTTTTTTCCCCCCTTTGTTTATTTTGTTTCTTAAATTCCACATATGAATGAAATCATATGGCATTTATCTTTCTCTGACTGACTTATTTTGCCTAGGATTATACTCTTTAGCTCCATTCATGTTGTGGCAGATGGCAAGATTTCATTCTTTTTTTTATGGCTGAATAATATCTATATCTATATCTATCTCTATCTATCTATCTATCTATCTATCTATTGGATTAGGCTCTAGGTTGGGCTATAGAAATACACGCACATACACAAACACACACACATACACACACCATATCTTCTTTACCCATTCATCTGTGAATGGACACTTGGGAGGCTCCATATCTTGGCTATTGTAAAGAATACTGCAATAAACACTGTGCTGCATGCATCCCTTTGAATTAGTTTTTGTATTTTGGGGGTAAATAGCCCATAGTGCAATCATGGGATAATATGGTAGTTCTATTTTTAACTTTTTGAGGAACCTCCATACTGTCTTCCACAATGGCTGCATAGTGTGGCTATTTTATCATTTCAAGTGAATCTCTCTTTATATCTTTTTATCCTCTCCCATTTTTAATGTAATACATACATCTAGAACAATATCAAGCAGTGTAATAATTTTTGCTTCAGCCATGAAACAGTTTAGAAACCATGGGAAGAAAAATCTATTGCAGTTAATATCTTCTGTTTACTGTGTTCTTACTTCCTTCTTGATGTCCACATTCCTTCTTTCATTGGTCCCTTTCTGTTTAGAGAACTACTTCTGGTCATTTGTTTAGGATAGTAGGTATTCTGGCAGAAAATTCTCTTAGTTCTCTTTCAACTGAGAATGTCTTGACTCCTCCTTAATTCCCAAGGGATATTTTTGCTGGAGATAGGATTCTAGGTTGACAGTTCTTTTCTTTGAGCACTTGAAAATTGGTATGCCATTTCTCCTAGTTTCCATGGTTTCTGATGAAGAATCCACTATCACTTCAGTTTCTTTCTCCACTATGATAAGGTTCTATTTGTCTTTTGCTGCTTTTAAAAATTATATTTGTCTTTAGTTTTTAGAAGTTTGTCTATCATTTGTCTTGCTGAGGACTTCCTTGGGTTTATCCTCTTTGAGATTAGCTTAGCTTTTCAAATATGTAGGTTCATGTCTGTTGCCACTTTTGGGATATTTTCAGCCCTACTTTCTACAAATACTTTTTCAGACTCACCCTCTTTCTTGGACTCTGGTGACATAAATGTTATGTTTTTTACAGTCCCTGAAGTTCTGCTCATTTTTCAGTCTATCTTCTCCATTTTTCATATAGGCAATTTTTATTGACCTATGTTGAAGTTCACTGATTCTTTTCATTCTTCTCCATTGTGCTGTTGTGTGCCTCCACTAAGATTTTCTTTCTTTTTCTTACTTCCTTTCTTTTTGTATGTGTGTGTGAGTTATTGTATTTTTCAGTTCTAAAACTTCCATATGTTTCTTCCTTATATGTACTATTTCTTTACGGACTTTCCATTTCTTTCCTGAGACTTTCTATTTTTTCATTTGTTTAAGGCATGAGTATAATTGTTTGTTGAAGCATTTTTATTTTGGCTACCATAAGATCCTTGTAAGATAATTCTAATATCTGTGTCATCTGTTGATTGTTTCTTCTTATTCAAGTTGAAATCTTCCTGGTTCCTGGTATCAGGAGTGATTTTCTACTAAAATCTGGATGTCTTGTATATTATCTTATGACACTGCATTTTATTTAACTCAACCTTTTTCCAGGCTTCCTTGGTCACTATTCTGATGTGAGAAAGGGAATGCCACCACATTATTGCCAGGTAGGGGGATGGAAATTGAGGTTAATTACTCAGCATGGGGAGAGGACTCCTTGTTACTGCTGGTTGAAGGTGAAAGCAAGTCTCCTTACTAAGTTCTTACTGTATCATTCTGGCTGGGAGAAGAAGGGAATGCCTCATTATTGCTCCCACATGACCTTCACTGGCCTGGAAGTGAAAAGGTGTTATAGGAGTAGCCTCTTTCTGCTAAGTGGTAGTGAAATTCCTGACCCATCTTCTAAGGCTCATGGGGCACCACTCCAATGAGTAGGAGGGGACTCCTTGTTATTGCTTAATGGTGGTATAGTCTATGCTCCTGGTGTGATCTCCATTAACCCTGCAGTGGGGATGGCCTCATTACTGCTAAAGAGTACGGGAAGTCACAACCCTTCTCTAGGCCTATTTTGACACCAACCTTACCAGGAGGGGAAGGTTTACTTCATTACAGCCTGGCCAGGATTTAGGGCTAGACTCTTCACTTGGCACTTGCTGACTGAAGTGATGCCATAATTTTTTCCTATGATGTTTGCCTGGAGCAGTTATAGTCTAAAGGTTTTCTGTCTTGCTAGGTTGCTCCTTTCCTGGCCCTTTCCCTAGATAGAGTAAGCTTGTCTTGAGGATTATTTTTTTTATCTGTGCTCAGGGGCATCTCCAGGTTTTTCTGGTTTTTCTAGAGCCCAATCTAGGTATGTGAAGCAGAAAAAAGTCAAGAAAACTCAGCCACATATTGTTCATCAGATCCTGTGGTCCTTAGCCTGTCTGCTTTTCTCTCTCCACCTTTTAGAATCTTATGTTTGTTTTATATATAGTGTTCAATTATGATTTAGCTACACTTAGTGGAAGGAATAGGGGGAAGTACAACTACCCCATCTTTTCAGAAGCAAATATTCTTAATTCTTCTTTTTTTTTTTTTTTAATTCACAGAATACCTCTGAAAGTTATACAGGAGAATGGAAATATTCTTGTTGGAGGAGAAGATAGGCAGTCAGAGGACAGAAAAGAGAGGAAGACCTTTCACTGTATATATGTTCATGACTTTAGAATATGGACTCATCTGAAAAAACAAAACAAAACCCATTTTTTAAAGAAGAATGACTTCCAATTTTGGTAGTGATAATACGGCAACTTCTTTCTGAATTGTTCCGCTTCTTTTCTGGAAATCATGCAAAGCCACAAGGAGAATGAAACACATGTACACTATAAACATATTGAGCTAGATAAGAAGAAGAAAATCTACTAACTACAACAGTGTGCCCTGACACCTGACACCAACAGAACTCTCATTTCTGCTCTTAGAAGCTTTCATGGCGTGGCGGGAAAGAAAAAGGGCATGCACAGGGGGCTCAACAATGGAAAATCTTGGGAATATACACTCTGAGATATGAAAAGGAAATGTACAGAGTTGGAACCTCTATGAGATAGGCTAAGATAACCAGGCCATGAATATTGAGGTGGGGGCGGGTAGCAAAAGATAACACAGAAAGTGGGCTCCAGGAAGCACTATCTTCTAAAAGTAAAAAGTACACTTGGGAAGGTAGGTTGCCTCTTTTACTAGCAGCAGCTATTGAAGAAAGGTAGTGAGAGCTCATATCTGTAAAATTACATCCTAAAAGCAGAGGAGCTATGGGTGCATAAAGACACTCTATTTTCACTGTAGCAAGGGAGAGAGAAGACTTAAGTCAAAAAACCTAGAAGGCAACTGCCTCCCAGCAAAACCTGCTGACAGTTGGTCCGAGACAACTCAACTCCTTAAAATATAGTTAAACAAGAAAGGAAAAATTCAGCACTATAAGAAAAATTCTATAAAAAAGAAAGGAGACCAGAACTTCCTTATAAATGAAGTAACTCACCGAAAACTTTCTGCATTGCGTACATAAAACCTGTACTGCAAAAAGATTTCCATGGGTAAAAGAAGAAAAAACCCTTGTAATACAAAATTATTTTCAGAATTTAAAAAATTAATGTAATAATTGCAACTACAAAGGAAATAAGCAAAACAAACAAACAAACAAACAAAAAAACCCAAAAAACCCATAAAACAAAAACCGTGGAAGAAGTCGCTAGACAATAGAGGGAAATTAGGAGATAAAGGAAGAAACAATAAAGATATTTCTGAATAAAAAATAACAATGACTGGGGTGTCTGGGTAGCTCAGTCAGTTAAGCGCCCAACTGCGTTTCAGCTCAGGTCATGATCTCAAGGTCCTGGGATGGAGCCCTGCATCTGTTTGGGCTCCGTGCTCAGGGGTGAGTCTGATTCTCTCTCTTTCCCTCTCACTCTGCTCCACCCTACTCATGTGTGCTTCCTCTCTCTCAAGTAAATGAATATATAAAATCATAAAAAAAAGAAAGAGGGAGAGATGGCAATGACAAGAAGCACAAGGGGGATTATAACCCACAGGAAATAAAGACTCTAAGGAAGAGAGAGTATAGAAATGTGAAAAAAAAAAAAAAACCACATTAAATAGAAATAAAATATGTGAAAACAATTTCAGGGGAAATGACAGCTATAGAAGATAGGTAAAAGAGGTTGAAACTATGCATCACTGGACGTCTTTTGCAAACTCTAAATTTATTTATCCAGCTGCTTAACTCAGTATTCCCACTTGGATATCAACATCCCAAACTCCAACATATCTCAGCACATCTTTTTTTTTTTTTTCATTTTAAAATTTTTAATTGTTTTGTTTTGTTTATTTTGTTTTATTTTTTATCAAACTCCAACATAGCTAAAGCTGAGCTTCTGATAACTTCTTCCCTTCCAGTAAATTCTTGTATTTGTGGCTGTTTCACTTGACAGCAACTCCCATTTTCTAGCTACTCAAGCCAAATTTCTTGGAGTCATCTTAGGCCCTTTTCATTCTTTTACACACCACATGCAGTTTGCCAGTAAATCCTGCTGCTTCCACCTTCAAAATATAACCAGCCACTTCTCAAATTTCCACTGCCATCACCATGGTTGAAACCACAATGGTCAAAACCACAATGGTTTCAAGTTTGAAATATTGTAAAAACCTTCAACTTACCTTCTTTCTTTAATTTTTGCATTCCTTTTTTTTTTTTTTTTAACAGAGCAGCCAATGTGAACCTTTAAGATTTAAATCAGAGCCCATCACACCTCAGCTCAACACATTCAAAAGGTTTCCTATTTCACTCTAAACTATAAATGCATTTATACTTTGAATCTGATAATTCATTCTATGGATACATTTTCACACACAGAAATAACACTTGTTCCTACAATATTTATAACAGCAAAAATATGGGAAACAAACAATGTCAATCATTAAGTCACTGTTTAGTTAAGCTAGGATTCAGGGAACATTTTGTAGCTTTTTAAAACAAATACAGATGCTTCTGTTTCTGTGCAACAAGGTAGAATCAGGTGAGATGAGGATTTCACTGGCAGCTAGGAAACGATGGATGTGAACAGAGAATAAGTCCCTATTTATTTCTCTGATGGCATTTGTGATTTCTGTGTATGGATTGAAGGTCCGGACTGAAATAGGCACCTTTCAAAAATCTGCAGCTAATATCAGGCTCAGTGGTGAAATACTGAACAATTTCCCCTAATAGTAGGGAAAAGACAAGCTTGTCTACTCTTACCACTTCTATTTAACAATATCCTAGAAATCCTACTGATTATAATAGAGGGAAAAGAAATAAAAAACATCAAGATCAGAAAAAAAGAAGTAAATTTATCTGTTTACAAGACATATTGTTTATGTATAAAAATCCTAAAACATCTCTGAAGTAATTACTAGAAGCAATCAACTGAATTTAGCAAAGTCACAAGGTATAAAATTAATATACAGAAAACAGATTGCATTTTTTTATGTTTCAACAGGATACGAGTGGGAAACCAAAAAAAAAAGCAATTTTATCTACAACAGCCTCAAAATAGAAAATAATTAACAACCATAGTCATGACCACATCACAAAAACCACAGAACATTTCTGAAAGAAATTACATAGCTAAATAAATGGAAAGATACACAGCAGTCATAGATTTGAAGACTTACTATTGTTATGAAGTCAATTCTCCCCCAATTTTTCGATCAAGTTAACAAACTTCCAACCATAATTCTAATAGTCTTTATGATAGATATTGACAAGCCAGTTCTAAAATCATAGTAAAATGCAAACAATCTTGAATGGCAAGTCAATTACAGACAAATACAGAGAACTTTCACTGCCTGATTTAAAGACTTATATAAAACTGGAGTATATAAGGCAGTGTAGTATTAACAAAGGAGTGGGCATTTAAATCAATGGACTAGGATAGAAAGGCTAGAAATAGATCTACACCAAAATGGTAAATTTTTGAAAAGCTACAAAGGTGATCAATGAAGAAAGGACAGTCCTTCAGGATATGAAATTGGAATAACTGGACATCCAGATGGAAGAAATTAACCTCACCCCTTACTTTTTTTTTTTTTTTTAAGATTTTATTTATTTATTTGAGAGACAGAGATCACAAGTAGGCAGAGAGGCAGGCAGAGACAGAGGGAGAAGCAGGCTCACCGCTGAGCAGAGAGAACGGATGTGGGGCTCCATCCCAGGACCCTGGGATCATGACCTGAGCTAAAGGCAGAGGCTTTAACCCACTGGGCCACCCAGGCACCCCATCACCCCTTACAAAAAAAAATTAACTCAAAAATGGATCTCAGACCTGAATGTAGAGTGGGAAATTACAAACCTTTTAGAAGAAAACAGTATAATCTTTTTGACCTTGCTTGACCTTCTGAAACAAGCTTGTAAAAAATGTTTCTTAAAATTTATCAGAATCATGACTAAGGAAGGCTATGGGAGACAAATATTCCTTTAAAATATATACTTGTTCCTAGATCAGACTCCCAATAATTATGGCACCTAGTGCGGGCCAGAATATAAGGAACTAGGCAATCACCTACACTCAAAGGACAAGAAAAGGTGTATATTGTTACATTCTTTTGCAAGAGTAACACAATAATATGAACAATTTAAGTGTTCATGTCATTGGACTAGGCAATTCCACTTTTAGGAATTTATTCTGAGGAAACAATTGGATAGGTGCCAAAAACACAACCACACAACACACACGGGAATATACATTGAAGAATTCATTGAAATAAAGGGGAAAAGTTGGCAGTAACTTACATACTATTTTTGAAAGATGAACTATATCTGAAAGCTGTTTTAAGGACAAAAACATCTACTACAATATTACTAATCTCCTTAGTATGCAGTGAACATGGATCTCATCATCATCAAATAATACCAGCCGAAAATACAGTGCGGGCTAAATCTGCAAAGACCAAGTTTGCAAGTAATTTTTACAGCAGCCTGGCGTTAACTTCAGTTCGGGTACTAATTTATTACCCGTTTTCACAAATTTAAATTAACCGTATTTCACTTCTTTCCGAATTATTCCAAGTGTTTAGTTAGTGTGGGTACCCTTAGAACTTTTAAACTACGATGAAGTAACTAACATTTATAAATTAATATCGACGTGCAAAAAGGCAGCTACAAGCTGATAAGAATCTATTCATAACCAATAAAAATCTATTTCTTTCGAAAAAACTTGCATAAGGTTTAGCTGTTGATAGCTGAGGAATGATCGTCTGTGGACAGCAGGTATGTTCCCTGTGTTTTGTGTTGCATTTGAGAGCCAATAAAAGAAAATAAAAAAAGAAAACATTACCTACTCCGGAAATCCACCTGCTAAGGCCACATACCTTGATTCTTGCTTTCTCTATAAATTCTAGAGGGGCTTTCCCAAACTCAAATCCAGCTCCAATCCAAGGAATCCATCCCCTTATGCACGGGGGTCCACGAAAATTCTTCCGCTGAAGGAATAATAAAAGAGCAATGCAACCCAGGATTATAATCACTGTTGGGGAAATTAGTTCCATGTTTTTGTCTAGCACCTTCCACAATCAAAGAAGGGAAAAGTCCTGCCGCCGTGGCACTTGCTCATTCCCTGTTGGGAGGGGACACCTACCGGACCTCCCAACTTGTCTGCTACAACTTCCGCAGTTTGTTTGCCTTCCTAAGCGTAGCCTCCTTTCCCCGCCCCAATTTTTAGATGACTTCTGCATCATCGCTCCCTCCTCCCACCTCCACTGGTCTTTCCAGACCCCGCCACGCTGGACCGAACGCAGGGGCTGGACCAAACTAGTGCGGGTGCGGAGGGGTGGAAGGCGGGAGAGAACTTGCTCTGTTGCCATGGAGACCGGGGCCGGCGGCGCCGAGGCAGCCTCGCTCGCAGCCAATCAGAGAATGGCGCCCAAGAGGCGCACAGCCCGGCGGACTACATTTCCCAGAAGCCTCGTGGGCTTCGCGTTGTTGTTCTGCTCTCAGTCCTGTGGAGCTCTCCCGCCCGGGCTGCGAGGAAGGCTGTAGGTTTGTGAGGCCGCCTGGCTGAGCCGAGCGAGGGAAATGGTCCCCGCTCCGCCACTCGCCGGTTGAGGACGGGCCGCCCTGGCAGAGTGGCAGGCCAGCCGCGGCGCTGGGCGCCGGCCAGAAGGGGTGTACTGTCGTCCCGTCTTGCTGCTGAATGTCGCTTCCAGAGGATGAGGAGAGGCTTTTGCCGCTTGCCCAGAGATGGCCCCGAGCGAGCAAGTTCCTCCTGTCGGGCTGCGCGGCTACCGTGGCCGAGCTAGGTACCCGGCCGCCCCCTCCCGGGCCTCCCCCGCGACTCGTCGAGGTGCCGCGCTGGGGGAGGGGGTGAGGGCACCGGCGAGAGGTTTCGGCCCCCCGGGGGGTGCGGCCCTCTGGGTTGCGCCCTCTGCTTGCACACCTGCTTGGCCCTTGTGGCAGGGCGGGGTCAAGGCCGGCTTTGCGAGGAGGCGGCCCTGGAGGTCACTAAGGTCTTCTCCTTCCAATTTCGTCTCCCTCAGAGGTGTTGCTATTGTGTCTGAATGTCTACGCTTGGAAGCTTCAAGAACTGTCATTCCTCTCTAGGAATCGTTTTCCCATCCGTGAGGATGACCTTTTAAAAACATGATCCACTCTTCATCCCTATTGAGATAATCTCTCTGATTTCTATTCTTACATAGCCTCGCCACAGCCTTATCTTTTGTAGACTTTTGTATCTTTTGTAGACAGGTTACTTTTGTAACCTGTCACTTACATGGAGCATCTTCTCAACATCTGCCAGTTTTCCTCCTTGAGCTTAACTCATCTGTACTGTGTCTGCGTCTTGGAGTCTGAGAAGTAGATAATATATAAATGCTAAATCCAAGGCGGGGCGCCCATTAATTGCAACATTGTTATAATTACCACAATATTAGACTGTGGTGAAGGTGCTTCAAAGACTCAGCCTTGACCTTTCTTACAGGCGGGTGGGGAGACATGCTGAGACAGGCAGTTACCTTGTGCTACTTACTATAATGAAAGTATTAAATATCATAAGAACATAGAGGACAGGACAGTTACCTATGCATAAGCAAGTCAGAGAAAACTAGAGGCCACCTAGGGAGAATTTTGGTGCCCTTGAATGAGCGGGTGGTGTTCCTTCCAATGATTTTGTGAGCAGAGTGCCTTTATGTTCCCTGTGAAGCCTTCACCGTGCATTTTAAGGTTTTCTTGTCTGCTGAAAAACAAAACTAGCAACAGCTTTGGTGTGTATATCATCAGGAAATGTTACTTTGTTCTCATCTAAAATGAATTTGTTTTGTATTTCGAGGGCAGCCAGCACAGGACCCTTTGTTTTGCTCTTTGTGCTCCTCTGCTCTTGCCCTTTGGACCCACTATTTTTTCTCTTTCTCTTCTCTTAAAGCTGATGGGAAAATTTCTGTTATTCACTGTTTTTACTGAAATACAATTCTTCCACTTTTAAAAAAAATTTTAAATCAGATTGCTGAATTGGATATTTCTAACTTTTTTTTAAACCTAATTGTTTCCCCCTGTGACCAATGGCAAAGAAATATTACTTTTGTTAAAGGTTTGTGGAGAATGGTGTGGGGGCTGGGGATGGGAAGCTAGGAAATCAAAATATGGGTTGTTTTTGAGTACAAAACACTTTAGGATCAGAACCTGAAGCATTATTTAAGTAACCAGTAAGTAAACTAGAATTATTTTGAGAGGCATAACCCATGTTAATATAGAGGAACCATAGGAATCTTAGGTCTTTTCAAGGTTATTGTGTTAATAAAGCATTGTTAAAATTCTCTACATGCAAACTACTTCTGTTTTAGGGGAACTATCAGCAAGATATTTTTTCCAAAGACCAGTGGTAAGATTTAATATTCTCCTCTTCCTACTCTGTTTTCTCTTGGAAAAAGCGTAACTATGATTTTATATCAGGCGGTGGTCATTGAAAAGACTCATGTAATGTCAATAACGTTCATGAACTTACCTGAATCTGGTTACTTCAGTTATTTGGCACTTTATGAGTATAAAGTTAGGAGCTTGATCTTCCTAATGTGGGCCAGTTAGCTTCACTGTTTCAAGGAAAAATGTATTCTTGAATTCAATGCCTTGAATTCAAAATATAATCATTAGAAAAACTTTTCAAGTATTATTGGTACTCACGAGGAGGCCACATGTAAAACTTTGTACTGGAAAAAAAACTCAATCTGTGCCTTTATTGGAAAGTATATTGAGCATGCTGCCCTTGTATGAACTCCATATTACATCTTCTATATCTCAAACTTCATATCAGTGAATATCACCCATGAAATTACATAATGCATCTAAACCTGCTTATATTTTGAACCTATCAGAAGTAGTACAGTATTCTAAAAGTCACATTGGGTCTTAATCATGGTTGCAGTCAAAGTAGCGTCAGAGAATATGGATATCTGAAATTATTCCCATTGAAAAACACAAATTAAGGACTAAACTAGATTTTAGGCTGAAATTTCTGAGTAAAAAGAACCCAAATCTTGTCACTTTTTTCCCCCTGATGATCTGGGGGTGAGGGTGCTCTGGGACAATGATTCTTAAATTTGGGCATGTGTAAGAATCAAATGATTTCTAAACCCCCATCAACCTGCTCAGAATCCATAGGTATGGGACTAAGAAATAATTTTTAATAATTTCTCTAGCTGATTCTGATGTACTCTAAAATTTGAGAGCCCCGTGGTTCTCAAGAACCTTGTGGAGACTAAAATATTAGTCCCATGACTTTAGAATTTTAGAATTTTTGTTTGTTTCTCTGAATGTTATGGGTTTCCCCCTCATTTTGTTTTTTTATTAGCAACGTTTCCCCTTGATCTCACAAAAACTCGGCTCCAAATGCAAGGAGAAGCTGCCCTTGCTCGGTTGGGAGACAGTGCAAGAGAATCTGCTCCCTATAGAGGCATGGTACGCACAGCCCTAGGGATTGTTCAAGAAGAAGGCTTTCTAAAGCTTTGGCAAGGAGTGACACCTGCTATTTACAGACACATAGGTATTTATCTTGATTCCAGCTGGTAAGTTTGTTATGAGTTCTGTGTGCATCTGCTTTTGTGTCTAGCTGTGCTCAAAATCTAGTGGTTTGTTTTTTGTTTTTTGTTTTTTTTTCTGCTAATGTAATAAATGAATATATATTCTCTTGGGAAGAAAATTAACCACCAATTTTTATTAAGGAATGATTGCCTTAAATTTTTAGAAATGCATATACAAGTATTTAGGGGTGAACTGTCATGATGTCTATAATGTACTTCAAAATAAGTAAGCAGAAAAATGAATCAAATATGGCAAGAATGTTAGCAATGATACATCTCAAGGATACAGAGGGAATTATTTTCTCTACTTCTCTGTGTGTTTGAAGAATTTTAAGAAAAAAACGAGTGATGTTTTGTCTCCACTTTAGAAACTTTAAAACACAAAATGAGAAGCTTTTCATGTTCTTTGAAAATGAAATATATTTGACTAAAGTGCCAAATCTCACTAGCCTCTGTCCCATATACTATAGACAAGGCGACTCTGAAAGAGAACAGGGATGACTGATCCCAGTCTGGCAATTGAGTGATTGCAATGCTGCTTATTTTCACCTCTGTTTCCGAGGCTACCTCCCTACCTGTGTGGGCCTTTAGTCAGTCTTCAAGGGAAATAGTCACTGCTACAGCCAGTGAGAATACTTTTCAGATTTGCTTCTCAAGTGGCACTCGCAAAGATAGTCATTGTTGGGTTTTCTGCTCGTGGATAGGAGAACATAAACTTGGCTTCAAAGGAGGTAGGACAGGTGTGTCATTCTTCTCTACATTCATAATATTTCCACAAGTATGTAGGGACCCTTGACCAGAAAAGCGTCCAGTACTAATACTTACCAGCTTATGATTTTTAAAGCTTCAGTTCTTCAGGTGAGTAAGCTAGAGTATTTTCATTAAGAGCTTTCCAGAAGTGTGTATAGAGACTGTTGTTGTTTTGGTGCTTTGTATATTTGTGAATATTTTAAAATATTTTATTAGACTTCCTGAAATATCAAGAAAAATGCTATCTATGAATACCATGTACTGATTTTAATGATTTTTATTTTCCAGTCTTTTTTTAAAAAAAATTTTTCTCCTTTGCTTTCCATTATTGTTTTGAGTTTTACTTCTTTTCATTTATATTTAGTTGAGCATTATAAATGGCTTTACAGTTAAGATTCATTTTGTAAGTTTGACAGCTGACTGAAAAAGTTACCTCAATATAATCAACTACCCAGTGAAGTTATGCATGTTTATTAAATGAAAAATGCCTGCTGTGTACCAGGCTCTGTATTAGTGTACATAGAATAATGAAACCACACAAAGCCTGCCCTGAAAATCTCATGGTCTGATGGAAAGATGAGCAACAAAATCAAGTTAATCTCCAATTAATGTCATATTGGATATATGCATGGATTTTCTGGAGGAGGAGAGGAGAAGCATGGCAGGTGCAGTGGCAGTCTAGAATACTGGAGGTCGGAGAGCATGTTTTAGAAAACGTGTTCTTTGAATTGAGTCCTAGAGGACTAGGAGGAGTTACCCAAGCAGAGAAGGGAGACTCCATTCAAGAAAGATAAGACAGCATATGAGAAGGCCTGAGGGGTAAGAAGGCATGCCGCCTTTAGAGAAACATCAAGAAAAGCCAACGTGTTGTTCTCTCGCATGAGAGAACAACACAGCTAGAGAGATGAACTGGTCCAGGTCAGAATGCCCTCTTGTTTTATTAAACGTCTAGCTGAATTCACCTTTTAAATGATCCATTCTACACAGTGTACTCCGGAGGCCGCATGGTCACTTATGAACATCTTCGTGAAGTTGTATTTGGCAAAAGTGAAGATAAGCATTATCCCCTTTGGTAAGTTTTGTTTTGAAAATAATATATACTATGGATCCTAAAGGCTTTAATGTGTATCCATTAGATTTGTATAAAATTGTGTATTTGTACCAAAATTGCCTCAAGTTATAGGCTTAAAATAATTAATAATTACAATGTAAATCCAAATCAGTGAGCATTTACTGCACATTGTATACAAACATACATATGTGTATGTATATGAAATTTTGCATATATATTAATATTTTAATATTAAAAGAATTCCTTTTTAAAAAAGATTTTATTTACTTATTTGTCAGAGAACAAGCAAGCAAGCACACATGTCGGGGGTGGCAGGCAGAGGGAGAAGCAGGCAGCAGTAATGAGATTCTCAAAGAGAAAAAACAGTGCTGTGTTCATCATTATGAGGACCACGGGCTCCTAGGCTGCTGATGTTGGTGGAGATTGATACAAGTTCTATGGAAAACAATTTGCAGGGCCTATCAAATGTCATGTAAATGTTTAGATTTCTTAGTTAAAAGTTAAGCTGTCTAAATAAATTGTGATATGTCCATAAAATGAAATTCTATAAAACTGTTTTTTTTTAAATTTTTTTAAAATGAGGCAGTTCTGAATGAACTGATAACTTTTGAGATACATTATTAGGAAAAATATATCTTAAAAGACATTATTAAGGAAAAATTAAGGTGTATACAACTTAGCACGCTACATTTGTGCTTTTTGTTTTTTTTAAGATTTTATTTATTTATTTGAGAGAGAGAGAAGAGAGTACAAGTGGGGTAAGAGGAAGGCAGAGGGAGAGGGAGAGAATCTCATTCTGACCCCAAGCCAAGCATGGAGCCCGACATAGGACTTGATCCAGGACCCTGAGATCATGACCCGAGTAGAAGCCAAGAGCTGGTGGCTCAGTCTATAAACTGAAAATTAGTCAGTTGAGTCACCCCGGTGCCCCTACATTTGTGCTTTTAGAAAGGAGTATTTATACGTACATGTTTGTGTGTACACAAACGATCACTTGTACTTCGTGCTTAAGACTGTGTGGTTGGTACTCAGATTTCCTGCTGTCACATCTTGGCCATACCACTCACTGGTTGTGTGATTTGAACTGTCGTTCAGCTGCTTTTATGCCTCAGTTTCCTTATCTGTAAAGAGGATTTAACAGTAGTACTAATATCATAGGGTTGATATGAAAATTAGATGATGTTTTTAAAAACAGGGCCTGACATAATAAGCACTCAGTGAATGCATTATTATTATGTGTGGGAAATCATGAGAAACTAGTAATTGTGATTGCTTCAGAGGAAGAGAACTGATAATAGGGAACCTTGTTACTCTATACCCATTTGTATCTCTTCAAATACTGTTTTAGAGTAAAAGGGAAGAAATTATCCCTTTTCTTCTAAGAAAAGGTAAAAGATGATCAGAGCCTGGTCTGAGACACAGGTAGCTGGCATGGAGAGGAGGAGATGGATTCGAAGTGTGTTCAAGTCTAGTAGTCTAGACTTGATCACTGTTGGCTTTGGGAGGTGAGGAGAAGGAAGAGCCAAGGGGCAGAGAGAGTTTCTTCAATGAGAAGAAAGTTCTCAACCCCCCTTTACTATGTAAAACTACTAAAATAATAGTTTACAAAATCTGGCTGACCAGCTTTTGTCTGTTAGACTGATTACATCTATGCTCTTTTCAGTCCCCTGTGGTCAGAATTAAACTACAATTAAATGGTCAGTTCAGATATTTATAACTTTGAAGCAGCTGCCCTTCCTTTGACTTTCAGGCCATAGAAGGCCCGTGAAACCAGATTTGAATTTCAACTCCTTTAACCCTCCCTTCAGTAAACAGACAAACCATCTACTTTCCTCTGTGATTTGTATGTCCATTCTTTTCTTCACTTTGTCTTAAATCCCTAGGCAGGGGCTGGATCAGCTTGGTACTGTTCACTACAAAAGTTGCAAAATTAACAGAAACTATTAAAAAATGTATCTCCTTTTGCAATTAGGAAATCAGTGATTGGAGGTATGATGGCTGGTGTTGTTGGCCAATTTTTAGCCAATCCAACTGATCTAGTGAAGGTTCAGATGCAAATGGAAGGAAAAAGGAAACTTGAAGGAAAACCTTTGCGGTAGGTTCTCCAATTAACTGATTCTGTTCCTTTCCCATGTCTCAGTTTGAACATGTACCTACTGATATATGCATTTTTGTAATCCAGCATTCACAGAAGATATTAATTCTGACTCTTTCAACTTGGAAGATGTATTTATTCATTAAGAGAAGGGCTAACACGGATCTTTTCATTGCATGATAAGGTGCACGTGTTCTCCAGTAGAAAAATTATATGTGTGTATAGCTGTTTGCTGCTTTTCCCAGTCAAGTCAGCTAGACTTGTGTTGTTACAGCTTGATATAAAGATTCTGATCACTAAAATTTGCAGTTTGTCTCAGTGTGAATCCCAGTTTTGCCGCTGTGGCTTAGTGTTGTAGAAGTCACTTAGCACTTCTACCCTCAGCTTCTTTATCTTTCAAAAGGGACCGTTCAGAAGGTTTGCGTGACAGACTGCCTGGGCTCTTCCATGGCTGAAAGCTTGGTTCCTTTCCCTTTAATCCCTGAAAGAGGGAGAACAGCAAGATAGACCTTGCAAGTTCTTCCCACTTCCCTATCTAATCCCATTCCTCCTCTTTCCCCCAAGTTTAAGGAAGGTTTTTAATATGTCTTTGTGACACAAAAGTCTCCTACTGCATTACTCTACATTATTGAAGTCTGCCTTTCTTCAAAGGACTTCATGTTGAATAATTTATTAAAACACCACTTAGCCTGGTTCTCTGGGAAAGGGGCAAAATCTTAGAGATTGATAGACGTCTCCTGGAAAAGAGGAAAAAAAGTGCAGAACACCTTTGGCTGAGTAAGAAGAGGTCTGTTCCTCTGAACACTGCAGGTCTGTGGCTGGGCCAGAGATGAAGGAGGGTTTTGAATCTCCTTTAGGAACCCACCAGTGACACGGACCACTGCTCTTCACAGTGCTGCTCCTCCAGCTGGCTCAGTTTGAAGCTGAGGTTGGGCTTGGCAGTTCAGGCCCCCTTGAGCCCTCCAGACAGAGAGAACATCCACCACAGAGGAGAAAAGGGTAACACTCTGACTTAACCAAGCAGTTTACAGAATCCCAGAACCCATTTTGTCATCTTGTAATACCTTCTAACTGGTTACTAAGTGGCAGGAAGAAGTGATGTTTTCCAAGTTGACTACATGGAGAGAACCATCGGGATCCAGAAAAATCTGAGTTTTTAACTAATCCTGTCAGTTTCTCCCCTCCTTTGTCTCTGCTGTTGGAAATTATTGGTTTGATGTAGTAGTAAAAAACATTTCCTGTTGTTGCAAAGAACATCAACCTTGGGATCAGACAACCCAGGATTCGTATTCAGCTTTTACCACATTTTAGCTCTGACCCTAGTCAAGTTCCTTAACTTAGTTAACTTAGTTCCTTAACAAGTTCCTAAGCCTCCAGTTCCCTCAGACGGAAATTGGAACATAAATTCACACTTCATAAAGTTTTCAGGAATAAAAAGTCCTATGTTTAATAAGTACCCAACAGATTTTGACTACAGTGACCATCATTTGTGAGTAAAACTTCCCATGTAGCATTATAGCAATTTTGCATGCCTTATAAATATATCTTATTATCTTTTTGGTGAGTCTTAGGGAATGTAGAGCTTAAGTTAAAGCCACTCAGCTATTAAGTGGAAAGATGGCATTGGACTCCAGGTATTTCAGACTATATAAAACCCAGACTATTATTTTATAACAGGGGTTTCCAGATTTGATTCGTGGGTCAGCACCATTTTTCACCTGTGTACAAAAAAACCCAAAAAAACAAAACTGAACAAAATCAGGATAGGATAGTAAATTTTTATAAAACCCGAAGTATTCAGTTTTAAGAACTTTTATTATGAGATTGCCCTCCCCACTCTTTGGACTAAAAATGTCATTTCTTTTATGAGAATACGTGAGGATTGATTTCTTCAATTTCTAACAATTCTGAGTAATTAAGATTTTATTTTACTCCAAATCATAACAACTATAGGTGAAGTTTATCCAGCTGCATTCCATAGGAATGCATAGAATTTTCACATTTCGTTATTATTTTTCCTTTAGATTTCGTGGTGTGCATCATGCATTTGCAAAAATCTTATCTGAAGGAGGAATACGTGGGCTTTGGGCAGGCTGGGTACCCAATATACAAAGAGCAGCACTGGTGAATATGGGAGGTAATGGAAACTTTATTGAACTCTGAGAAGTCCTTACTGCCTTCATGATTGTAATGATAAGCACAGACATCAGGGAAAATGGAAAACTTTATTTAATCATTTTTAGTAATCATTGGCAACAGTCTTCGTTTATGTTTGAACAACTTAATTGAATATTTTCTCTAGAGTATTTTCACTTTTCTCCATGGTGATCTATGAAAAGGATTTCCTAAAATAAGCAAATTGTGTCAATAAAGAGATAGTACTAAACTATTTCTAAGGTTTCCTCTCTACCCATACCCTCCTCCAAGATCCAAAATGGCACATGAAACCATGTGACAATCATTAGATCCAGAATGCCCAACTCTTTCCCCCAGCTTGCGCAGCAGGCATCCCAGACTGGAAACCTCAGTGCTTCCTTAACTCAACCTGTCCCTCACCTCCCATAGTCAGTCACTAACTGCTTCTGTCTTTTGTTTTATGGTTTTACTTATTTATTTTTCAGAGTGAAAGAGGGAGAGAGAGAGAGAGCACACAAGCAGGGGGAGTGGCAGGAAGAGTGGATAGAGGGAAAAGCAGGCTCTCCACTGAGCAGGGAGCTCGATGTGGGACTCCAACCCAGGATCCCAGGATCATGACCTGAGCCAAAGGCAGACGCTTAACTGACTGAGCCACCTAAGCACCCCTTGCTTCTGTCTTCTTCTTCTTCTTCTTCTTCTTTTTTTTAAAGATTTTATTTGTTTATTTAACAGACAGAGATCACAAGTAGGCAGAGAGGCAGGCAGAGAGAAAGAGGAGGAAGCAGGCTCTCCGCTGAGCAGAGAGCCTGATGTGGGGCTCGATCCCAGGACTCTGGGATCATGACCTGAGCCAGAGGCAGAGGCTTTAACCCACTGAGTCACCCAGGCATCCTTACTTCTGTCTTCTAAATATTTCTTGAAAGTGTACCCTCTCCAATACCTATCACCTTAGTGTCCTTAAAACGACCATTTTTACAATTCTCACCATCATAGCCACAACCATCAGGCTGGTCTCCTCCCCTGTCCTCATATTTATACCCAGTATCCAGGGGGATTTATCTAAAACACAAATCTCAACATGTTACTGGGACTCTTAAAACCTTTTACTGGCTTCTCATCACTCACAGAAGAAAAGTGGAAGTTTCATAACGTAATATAGAAGGTCTGCACAATCCAACCGGTGCCTTCAGGGAATTGAACAATTCATTGATTCGGGAGTAAAGAGTGAAACAGAGAGTCATGAGCTAGAAGGTTCCATTGCCTATACATAACAAAACTGCTCTTCTCCTACTTTCTGTACTCCTCCCTCTTCTTCTATTTAGTTTCCTTCTTGCAGATGTTTTAGTATTCTGCCAAAGTGTCTTTCTACCGTGTATTTTTCCTGAACCCCACAACCACCCTTCCCTAGCCATGTTGTGTTAGATGCCCCTTTATGAGTTTCTGTAGTTCCCGGTACTTACCTCTGTGATCACTTGTACCTCATTACATTGCTTTCTACTGTGTGTCTATTTCCTCTGCTAGATTATGAGCCCCCTGAAGGCAAAGACGTTTTATTTATCATCTCGTGTAGTCAGTAAACATTTGATGAATGAGCTAATGAATGAAAAGATTGTTTCTAAGACCCAACTTAAATGATTCTAGGAAACGAAGGGATGGCCTTTTTGAGGGATATAGGAACATATCACTTAAATATCAAAGGAAGTAAGTTTGGTTTTTTAAATTTTGCTCTTTCAGTCCATCCATAGCTACAACATCATATTGGTGGTTATTTTAATTATCAGGAATCTTTACTGATTGTAGTTTCTCAATTCAGTCCTTCAAAATCTGTTGTAGCTCAGATTTCTCTTCCAGCTTCCAGCTATTTACTCAGCACGTTTATTTGGGTTATCTTGAATATCATCATGCTGTGTCCAAACCAAATTCGTTTATCAAACTACTTGCTCTCCATTCTTCCCAATCTCAAAATACGATATCGTATTTTCTCACTTGAAAGGCAGAAACCTAGGCAAGAGTTTCGTCTCTTTCCTTTCACTTACTCCTGATAACCAATCAGTCACCAAGTCCAACCGCTGTGGACTCTTAGCTGTATCTTGCATCCATCTACTTCTTTTCATCCCTGGAGCCACTCCTTTGTCCTATCTCCTCCTACTGGATTAATACAGAAGCCTCCAGACTGGTCTTTCCATATGTACCCCATGTCCATTTTGTCCCCCCATGCATTGGAAACTGCTGTGACCAAGGTCATCACTTCATCAACTTAGTTAAAACATTCTAAATTAGTCAAATCTCATTTTCACCATCTCCAAAAATGGCAGCTCTGCCATTCAAATTGTTTAAGCTCAAAAAAAATTTTTTTTAAGATTTTAGTTATTATTGACAGAGATCACAAGCAGGCAAAGAGGCAGGCAGAGAGAGAGGAAGGGAAGCAGTCTCCCCACTGTGGGGCTCGATCCCAGGACCCTGGGACCATGACCCGAGTCGAGGGCAGAGGCTTTAACCCACTGAGCCACCCAGGCACCCAAAGCTCAAAAATCCTGTAGTCATCTTTGATTCCTTTCTTTCCCTCTCTCTTCAGTTTGGTGATTCTGCCTTCAAAACCTACCTAGGATCTGACCAGTGCTCCACAACTCCTTTTTCCAAACCATCATCATCTCTCATCAGAATAAATGCAACAGTCTCATCTCTAATCTGTCTTGTCTCCCTGTAGTCTAGTCACAGCAGAACAGCCAGAGTGTCACGTAAATAGTAACCCAGAGTCGTCACCGCTGTGCTCAAAATCCTCCCTTAAAGATCCCATCTTTAAAAATCATATATATCATTCTCCTCCACCTTCTGATATTCTTATCCCCTTTCTTTGCCTTATTTGTCTTCGGAGAGTTATAACTATCGGAAATGCTGTGGTTTATATATTTGCTTACGATCTCATCCCCCAACAAAGAATGAGGATTTTGTTCAGGTTACCCATGGCATTTTTCCCAGCACCTAGAATAATGCCTACTACCATATGGTAGACAGTCACATATTTGGTGAGTGATCAGACGCATCTACCCATTCTTGCTTCTTTACAATTCACTTCCTGTACTTCACTGTAGGTAGTCATTATAAAACTCCAATGTTGTAATATATCACTGCCCTGTGTAAAACTCTTCAACAGCTCTTCATTGTCATTAGAAAAAAATATAAAAAGCTTAATGTAGAATAATGGTCAGGACCGTTTATTTATAAGTGATGGAATTTCATCTCAAGTTACTTAGGATTAGAGAAGGAATTTATCATCTCAAAAACTAAGAAGTCCAGGGGTTGAGCTGATGGTAGGCGATAGCTGGATTCAAATGTTCAAATGGTATAATTGAGTACCTGTCTCTCTTCCTCTTTTCCTCCCCTTTCATCTGTTGGTTGCTTTCCCATGCTTGAGAACGATCATAGTATCTTTCATCCTTGTACACATTCTTACCCCAAGCCTAATCTATTCTTTTTATTTTTTTTCTTGAGAGTGTGTGTGTGTGAGCAAGGGGATGAGAGGGCCAGAAGGAGAGGGAAAGAGAGAGAGAATCTTAAGCAGGCTTCATGCTCAGCGTGGAACCCAACATAGGGCTCGATCTCGTGACCCTGAGATCATGACCTGAGCCAAAATCAAGAGTTGGAGGCTTAACTGACTGAGACACCCAGGTGTCCTAAGCCTAACATATTATTAACATAAAAGACATTCATTGTCAAATGAATATTTCAGCCTCCTTTTTCTTTTTATTGCCAGATTTAACTACTTATGATACAGTGAAACACTATTTGGTACTGAACACTCCACTTGAGGACAATATCATGACTCATGGTTTATCAAGGTAAGTGATTATTTTAGTTTGAATTGTTTTCTGTATCACTTTTCTTCCATATTTGGCACAAATTCTAATCTTTTATCTCCTGTGATTGAGAATCTAGTGACATTACCCTTAGAGAAATGTGATAGTACATTTAAAAAGAAAAATTTTCTTAGAATTTTTTGCAGTTAAAATGGGGAAGAAAGAGACAAAATTGCACAATGTTTCATATTAAACCATCCCAAATATTTGCACCTTGATGGGACCCTCCTGGGGTCAGATCAATTCTGTTGATCAATTCTGCAATTCAATTCCACAGTTAAGTTTGAGCATCTTTTATGATAAAGGCACCTTCAGGGCACTGCAGTGGGTACAAAGGGTAACCCCGGCTTCTTTCTAGACAGTTGAGCAGGGGAAAAACAAGACACATATGAAAACAATATCTAGGGGTGCCTGGGTGACTCACTCAATTAAGCATCTGCCTTTGGCATAGGTCATGATCCCAGGCCTGGGATTTAGTCCTGGTTGTCAGGCTCCCTGCTCAGCGTGGAGTCTGCTTCTCCCTTTCCTTCTACCACTGTCCCTCCCCTGCTAGTGCTCTCTCTCCTTCTCTCTGTCTCAAATAAGTAAATAAAATCTTTAAAAAACAAAAATAATGTATGGTAAATGTTGAAACAAAATGCCTAGTTATGGTACCATTCAGAAGAGGGAGGAAAAAATAACCACTTGGGAAGGGCCTATAAAGGAGCTAGAATTAGGTGTTTTGAAAGGCTATAGCTCTTGACAGAGACAGGAAGTAGAGCACCCCAGCAAGCAGAAGCACCTTATCTCTTCACTGCACAATTTCAAATTATCTATTAGAGTGAGTTACTTTATAGATGTATAGTGTTCTTAACCTTATAGTGATTTCATATAGCTTCTGATCTTATGTCCAAATTCCAGAATGCTTTATGCTATTAGATGATCCCAAAAGTATATTAAGAGTGTTGAACCAATAAGATTTGGAGAGATATAGATATAAGCAATTCCAATTTCAGATTCACCTTAACTTTATATTCCTGGAGTACTTTTTCTTCATTCCTCCACTCTTAAAATAAGTGTGATCTTTAGTGCTACTAGGGCAATCTTTTTATGTGTCTTTGCTTACCATTCTTTTCCATTCCAGATTCTCATCCAGGTGTGTTCACTAGCTACACCATACTTTCTGTAGCCAATAGTTTCCAGAGAAAACTAAGGATTTTGACCTCCTTCCACTTCTTATTTCCATCCTGATAAACATATATATATTTGTGTCTACCCTTGACATATCTCCTGCACTATCTTTGTTCATGCTGTTCATGCTGCCTAGGAGACTTTTGTGTCCAATTGCCACCCAGTAGAGTCACCTTGTAAGACTTCCTCATCTTTCAAGATGCTTCTCTGTTCTGGTGTTATGATCTACTCTAGAAGCAAGACTAGATCTGTCCTATAGTTCCACGATGATATTACCACTCTCTTTCATTGTCTTTCCACCCAGATGGTCTTTGAAATACCACATCTAACCAAAGAATCCTGGATTTCCTGGCAGATGTAAATCTGCTTAACATATACCAAACAGATCTGTCTTGTGGAAAAACGAGATTTCCAGCTGTATATATTCCAGTCCTAATGTGAAATAACTTAGTCTTATTCTTCTCTAATTCAGGTTTTAGGGAAATGAAATGATGGGCATTTGTTTCATTTTTTAGCTGTACCCACTGGATCAGTTTTTTAAATGGGTTGGTATAAATACATGTGTTACATGAGGCAACTCAAAAGTTGCTAACGATGAAATCAAATTGAGTAGGTAAATGGTGCTATGTGGTCTGGAAGTTCTGGATGTGTCCTAGAAGAAAATGAATGCTCCTGGGGATTGTAGCTGTACACCAGAGAGCTTCTTGTGAGCCATCCAACACCTGGGAAAAAGAAATTTGACATAAAGAAAAAGAAATTTGATATAAAGAACAATAAAAACAGTATAAGCTCTGAACTGTGCACTTAAAAATGATTAAAATGGTAAATTGTATGTTGTGTCTGTTTTGCCACAATTTCTAAAAATGGGGTAAATAAGAAGTCCTGGGGTAGGCCAGGAGCAATAAAGAAAAGTGAGGATTTTAGTGAGGTGGGAAGGCAGGTGGCAAGGTATATTAATCAAGGAAGCAGAGGAAAGGTAGAGAGTTGAATTAATCGTCAGGAAATGATATAGAACAGGAAGACCAGGATAACCTTGTTTTTCTTTTTGAAATCATGAGGCTGTTGAGAGGTAAAACTGTGAGAAAGGTGAGTTTACTCTGTGTGAAGATGACCCATGAGCATGATTTAGTTCATCCTTAAGAGGCTGGCTTTCTCTGAAACAGTGCTGATGGGAGTATCTGAAACTGGTCTTACAAATAGCCACTTGACTGCCTGGAGAGATCAGGAGACTCACCAGTCACTTTTTGTCCATTTTCACCTTAGCTGTGTCCTCAGCTTCATCATGTTGTTAACAAGGAGCGATGAAGGCCAATAGTAAAAAGCAGCAATGTCCATTTCAGTGCAAGTAGCTCGGGCAAAATCAATGTTCTTTTTATTGCTCTGTCTTTTCCCTTTGACTCTGGATACCATCTTCCTTGAGGCCTCCTGAATACATTATTCTCCTTTAGTATTTATTTTTTAAAGAAGTCTAGCCAGATTACACTATATCCTTAGGTGTTGGTTAAGAGGTTTCTGTGTGAAAATATTAAGGTATATTAAAATCAGTGGCATTAAACTTCCAAAGAATAGAAACCAATAGGAAAGAATATAAAAAGAGCAGTAGTGTACACATACTGGAATGTATGTGGTGAAACGAGATCTTTCCACATAGACAATGACTTGTGTGGGCAGAGACCCAAGGATGTTATATGCACAGTTGGGTCTTTTGCTATAATACGAAATAGGTTATATGGGTTTCTTTCCTTGAATTCAAGTATTTCTAAAGTAATTTTCTCCTTTGAATTATAAATCCTGACCTGAAAGTGGTGGACAGAGTCTGAGTACTTTATGCTACAGCAGTTTAGAGTAAGAGAGAATATGAAGATTCCTAAGGTAGCTTCAACTTCCCTGCCATAGAGTTTTCAGAGCCTTCAAAAGCCTTGGCGTAGAAATCAGTAGTCCTTGTCTTTGTGAGGTATTTGATGTCCCAGAGGATCTAAAAGTTTTCCACAGTTTTCCTTTCCAGTTTTGCATTAGTCAGACATAAGCTGTTATTCAGGCTGCCTTGATCCCAGTTTCTATAGATTCAGCTGCTGGGATGAGGGACTTCATACTCCTTGACTCAGGGCAACTACCCTTTTTCTCATCATAGGTCTTTCTTGTGGAAAAGTTTAAAGCAGCTCGTGAGTTTTCAGTTTGTGGAAATGCATCCTCTGAATTGCCTTGCATACCCACAAGTATAATGAACTGCTAGTGATTTCTTAACTTCTTTTTTTTATATAAGATTTTATTTATTTATTTGACAGATAGAGATCACAAGTAGGCAGAGAGGCAGGCAGAGAAAGAGAGAGGAGGAAGCAGGTTCTCCGCTGAGCAGAGAGCCTGATGCGGGGCTCGATGCCAGGACCCTGGGATCATGACCTGAGCCGAAGGCAGAGGCTTTAACCCACTGAGCCACCCAAGCACCCCTGATTTCTTAACTTCTTAGTCACTCATTTATAGAATTGCAATTGACTCTGCCATAGATTGACCACAGAGAGCCATTTTGTCTCTTCAGAGGAATTGACAAGCCTTTTTCAAGAAGGAGCAAGTAACATTGTTGAACAAAGGAAGAAGGGATAAACAGAAACTTATTGGACCTTATGCCTGAGAGTAGACTGAAGGAAAAACAGGAATTTTCCAATTAGACGGGGGTGTAGGCATAGAGGTGTTGCATAGTACGGTAAATATAGAGCTACACTTAGTCATGTTGTTAAAGCATAGTGGGTGAGAGAGATATGATCTTGGAGTAATATGTATGACAATTAGTGTGTGAGCTAAATCAGGTAATGGGGAATGAGTCTTAGCTGCCTTTAAGTAGGGAAAAATGACATAATTGGATTTCTATTTTGATCCCTTAGGATAGGGAGAAGAAGGTAAGATTATATGCAAATGGAATAGCTTAGTGAAATGAGGCTTAAATAGTGGTCAAAGTGAATTTTTTGTTGGTTAAATATTAAGCAAATAAGGTGATTCCCCTGCCCAAGATCCTATCAGTGACTTCTGTTCACAACTAGAATAAAATCACACCCCTTCAATAGCCTTCATGGGCTGATCTCTGCCTGCTTCTTCAGTCTTTCCTCTGGCTGGACCCCTTCAGGATGCCTCCGCCAGGTCGGCTGCTTTCTCTCTCTTCAGCCCACGTTGGCCATTTCTGCCTCAGGGCTTTTCCTGAGGGCTTTTCCTTGAGCTGTTCCTCTGGTGGGCAACATTCTTCCTCCATGTCTTTACATCCTTGCTCCACTCCACTCTGTTGTCACTCAAGAGCCTCTCCGCGGTGGCCTGTCATCCACTTACTCCCTATCATGCTATCCAGTTTTATTTTGTTCGTAGCACTTACCGGCATTTAAAATGAATTCATTTCTTCTCTGCCTCTTCCCAAGTAAGGGCCTCAGGGACAGGACTGTGTGTTTCCTCTTCATTGCCTAGAAGAGTGCCTGTCACCAGTAGGTGTTCAATGTCTATTTGTTGCCTGGACATTCTTTTTTTTTTTTTTTAATAAATTTTTAATTTTTAATTTTTTATAAACGTATATTTTTATCCCCTGGGGCACAGGTCTGTGAAACGCCAGGTTTACACACTTCACAGCACTCACCATAGCACATACCCTCGCCAATGTCCATAACCCCACCCCCCCTTCTCCCAACCCCACTTCCCCCAGCAACCCTTAGTTTGTTTTGTGAGATTAAGAGTCACTTATGGTTTGTCTCCCTCCCAATCCCATCTTGTTTCATTTATTCTTCTTCTACCCCCTTAACCCCCCATGTTGCATCACGACTTCCTCATATCAGGGAGATCATATGATAATTGTCTTTCTCCGCTTGACTTATTTCACTAAGCATGATACGCTCTAGTTCCATCCATGTTGTAGCAAATGGCAAGATTTCATTTCTTTTGATGGCTGCATAGTATTCCATTGTGTATATATACCACATCTTCTTTATCCATTCATCTGTTGATAGACATCTAGGTTCTTTCCAAAGTTTGGCTATTGTGGACATCGCTGCTATAAACATTCGGGTACACGTGCCCCTTCGGATCACTACGTTTGTATCTTTAGGGTAAATACCCAGTAGTGCAATTGCTGGATCATAGGGTAGTTCTATTTTCAACATTTTGAGGAACCTCCATGCTGTTTTCCATAGTGGTTGCACCAGCTTGCATTCCCACCAACAGTGTAGGAGGGTTCCCCTTTCTCCGCACCCTCGCCAGCATCTGTCATTTCCTGACTTGTTGATTTTAGCCGTTCTGACTGGTGTGAGGTGGTATCTCATTGTGGTTTTGATTTGTATTTCCCTGATGCCGAGTGATATGGAACACTTTTTCATGTGTCTGTTAGCCATCTGGATGTCTTCTTTGCAGAAATGTCTGTTCATGTCCTCTGCCCATTTCTTAATTGGATTATTTGTTCTTTGGGTGTTGAGTTTGCTAAGTTCTTTATAGATTTTGGACACTAGTCCTTTATCTGATATGTCATTTGCAAATATCTTCTCCCATTCTGTCAGTTGTCTTTTGGTTTTGTTAATTGTTTCCTTTGCTGTGCAAAAGCTTTTGATCTTGATAAAATCCCAATAGTTCATTTTTGCCCTTGCTTCCTTTGCCTTTGGAGATGTTCCTAGGAAGATGTTGCTGCAGCTGAGGTCGAAGAGGTTGCTGCCTGTGTTCTCCTCAAGGATTTTGATGGATTCCTTTCTCACATTGAGGTCCTTCATCCATTTTGAGTCTATTTTTGTGTGTGGTGTAAGGAAATGGTCCAGTTTCATTTTTCTGCATGTGGCTGTCCAATTTTCCCAAGACCATTTATTGAAGAGGCTGTCTTTTTTCCATTGGACATTCTTTCTTGCTTTGTCAAAGATTAGTTGACCATAGAGTTGAGGGTCTATTTCTGGGCTTTCTATTCTGTTCCATTGATCTATGTGTCTGTTTTTGTGCCAGTACCATGCTCTCTTGATGATGACAGCTTTGTAATAGAGCTTGAAGTCCGGAATTGTGATGCCACCAACTTTGGCTTTCTTTTTCAATATTCCTTTGGCTATTCGAGGTCTTTTCTGGTTCCATATAAATTTTAGGATTATTTGTTCCATTTCTTTGAAAAAGATGGATGGTACTTTGATAGGAATTGCATTAAATGTGTAGATTGCTTTAGGTAGCATAGACATTTTCACAATGTTTATTCTTCCAATCCAGGAGCATGGAACATTTTTCCATTTATTTGTGTCTTCCTCAATTTATTTCATGAGTACTTTATAGTTTTCTGAGTATAGATTCTTTGCCTCTTTGGTTAGGTTTATTCCTAGGTATCTTATGGTTTGGGGTGCAAGTGTAAATGGGATTCACTCCTTAATTTCTCTTTCTTGTGTCTTGTTGTTGGTGTAGAGAAATGCAACTGATTTCTGTGCACTGATTTTATATCCTGACACTTTACTGAATTCCTGTACAAGTTCTAGCAGTTTTGGAGTGGAGTCTTTTGGGTTTTCTATATGTAGTATCATATCATCTGCGAAGAGTAATAGTTTGACTTCTTCTTTGCCAATTTGGATGCCTTTAATTTCCTTTTGCTGTCTGATTGCTGAGGCTAGGACTTCTAGTACTATGTTGAATAACAGTGGTGATAATGGACATCCCTGCCATGTTCCTGACCTTAGCGGAAAAACTTTCAGTTTTTCTCCATTGAGAATGGTATTTGTGGTGGGTTTTTCATAGACGGCTTTGATAATATTGAGGTATGTGCCTTATATCCCTACACTTTGAAGAGTTTTGATCAGGAAGGTATGCTGTACTTTGTCAAATGCTTTTTCAGCCTCTATTGAGAGTATCATATGGTTCTTCTTCTTTCTTTTATTGATGTGTTGTATCACATTTATTGATTTGCGGATGTTGAACTAACCTCGCAGCCCTGGAATAAATCCCACTTGGTCGTGGTGAATAATCCTTTTAATGAACTGTTGAATCCTATTGGCTAGTATTTTGGTGAGAATTTTCGCATCTGTGTTCATCAAGGATATTGGTCTATAGCTCTCTTTTTTGATGGGATCCTTGTCTGGTTTTGGGATCAAGGTGATGCTGGCCTCATAAAATGAGTTTGGAAGTTTTCCTTCCATTTCTATTTTTTGGAACAGTTCAGGAGAATAGGAATTAATTCTTCTTTAAATGTTTGGTAGAATTCCCCCGGGAAGTCGTCTGGCCCTGGGCTTTTGTTTGTTTGGAGATTTTTGATGACTGTTTCAATCTCCTTACTGGTTATGGGTCTGCTCAGGCTTTCTATTTCTTCCTGGTTCAGTTGTGGTAGTTTATATGTTTCTAGGAATGCATCCATTTCTTCCAGATTGTCAAATTTGTGGGCGTAGAGTTGCTCATAGTATGTTCTTATAATTGTTTGTATTTCTTTGGTGTTAGTTGTGATCTCTCCTCTTTCATTCATGATTTTATTTATTTGGGTCCTTTCTCTTTTCTTTTTGATAAGTCTGGCCAGGGGTTTATCAATCTTATTAATTTTTTCAAAGAACCAGCTCCTAGTTTCGTTGATTTGTTCTATTGTTTTTTTGGTTGGACATTCTTTTTAATTTTTGTTTTTTCTATCTCTTTAATGATTTCATTAAGCATTGATTTTAAGCAAAAATAAGATTATTATAAAGAATAATACAATAATATATTTAGTATTCCATTCTTTCTAAATATCAGATTTCCTTTTCTTACAATTTAGAAATTGCTATATTTATTATCCTTCAAATTCATTTATTTGTATTTATAGTTTATGTTCTGGACTGGTAGCTTCTATTCTGGGAACACCCGCTGATGTCATCAAAAGCCGAATAATGAATCAACCACGAGATAAACAAGGAAGGTAGATAGAAAGTCTTCACTCTCCGTGTGTTCAAATGTCCTTAATAATAATGTTCCTTAAAGATGTTTCCTTGCATTTACTCTTGATAGAAATGTATCTGTGTGATCACATGTTCAGCCAGCAAACTGTTTTTATGTAATTATCTGCTCTTTGTCTGATGGAAAAGTACTGTGCATTTGGGGATATAAGCTAATTTAATGATCATATTATTTAGACACAAGGTATTTATTGTGATTTTATTGTTTTCAAAGAGTTTATGAAAATATACTCTGCTGAGAATTTACAGAGCACTTTCTTCAGAAGCTTATGACTTACAGGTAACATGGAGAATTTGATTTGATATAAAACAGTATGTTCTGTCTGGAAGAGATCAGGTGGAGTGAATTCTAAAAATAAGACTAAGGGTGGGATGAATCCGAAGAGTCAGACGTAGACACCTAAAGAAATTCTCTTTAAACTCAAAAGAGGTGATTTCTATATACTGAGCCACAAATATTACTTGTTCTAAATTAGCAGAAAATGTTTAAGTTTCCTTATAGTAAGTTTCCTTTATTTTTTAATTTATGATTTATTTATACACTATTTACACACAAGAAATTTAGCAGAACTGTCTTCTTCCTTTTTAGGGGACTTTTGTATAAATCATCAACGGACTGTTTGATTCAGGCTGTTCAAGGAGAAGGATTCATGAGTCTATATAAAGGCTTTTTACCATCTTGGCTGAGAATGGTAACGTCAGGTTTTTCCTTCTTTTGTTTTTGTATTCTTTGCACTTAAATTGCTTTTAATCTACAAATATTTTCCCCTTTCTCTTTCGGTTTTTAGCATGGCTCTGCCTTTCTCTCTTTTTTATATCTCTTTTTGTTTTCTTTTTACCTCTCCTCAGAGTCTTATTACCTTCCCAGATGGATTAAAGTAATACAATTCAGTTACTATTCAGAAATGAAAAGGTTGACATTCTGTTGTTATTAAGTCAGTGGATAGGGTTTTCTGCAATGTAAAACCTTTAGTAGTCCATTTAGCCAAAGTATCGTACGTTTGGAACAGGTATTAAGATTTTATACTAGATACTGTTCCTATGAAAATCTTGCTGTTTCAAACAAAATTTGTTACTTTGCTGGCACATGTTGCATTATCCATTAATACTCATTACCACAAAACTTAGTTTGGTAAGAAAGCATTATGTCATTTTTATTTGATCAGTATATTACTTTTTACTGAGGTAAACTAAGATGTAGAATTAAATAGACTTATTCAAGTAACATAAGATACATAATACAAATAAGGTACTCAAGTATTTTGTAAGGTAGAACACATTTGAAAGACTGAACGAGTCATGGGTTTAGAAATTCCAACAATCAACGCTCTACACAATATAATAACATTAATTGAGCACCTATGCCACGCAAAGCCCTGTACCCAGTGCCTGGCTTGGGGATGAACAGAAGAGTCTCAACCCCTGCTGTAGTGCTGGAGCTTCTAGTTTGGAAAAGCCAGACACTGAATACAAAACTAGAAGTGATGAGTGGTCAGGCAGAGTGCCTGGTACTATGAAAATATATAGCAAGCACATATAGCCTAGGCTTGGAGATTAGGAGCAGCTCCGTGGAAAATGGACTCTAAAATTGAGTCTGAAGAATGAGTAGGATTTGCCAGGTAAAAAGAGAGGAAAAAACGTTCTAGGTAGAGGGAACAGTTGGAGTGGACAGAAAACTTGATGAGTTCAGGGAATTGAAGGAAACCCACAGGCCAAGGCATGGAGACATGGAGGAAAGAGGAACAAGGTGAGGCCAGTTTGGGAAGGGCTATAAGACCCATAAGAGTGAAGGGCACCAGTTTGATGACATGTGTATTTTTAAAAGATCATTCCAGCTGCAGTGTGGGTTGGGGAAAGGCCAGGAGTAGTAGTAGGTGAAACATAATGATAGCTTGCATGAAAGTATGACAAGGAGGACAGAAAAAGACAGATTCAAAAAATAATTTAGGGGAAGTAGCAAGGAGCTAGAAGCATGACTGGATGGGGAGGGGAAAATTGTCAGAGAAGACAAGGAAAGTTGGACTTCATTCCTAGATTCCCAACCTGAGCAACAGATGATGTAATTTCCTAACATGGGATCATTTGTAGGGAAGATCTTGTGGTAGAATAGCAAGCTTAGTTCTAAATTTGTTGAGTTTTGGGTATTTGTAGGACATCTAAGAACAGATTCTAAATGGCTCCTTCATATGTTGATCTGGATCTTACAGAGCATATGGGGGTGGAGCTTTAGAGGTGAGCACCATCTGCATACAGAAAGGAATTGAAGTTCTGGGAATAAATGACAGCACCAAGCAATAGTCGGTATCCATAAACATGGAGTTAATAGCCAAAGCCCTTAGCAATATCTGAAGCAAATGTGTACCCAAGTGTAAAACCTTATTTTGATTGTGTTGGTTATACCTTGAAATGATCTCAAATCTGTGAATATTTCTTAATGGAAAGGAAAATTTTGATTTGGCCTGCATATCGTAAGTGCTGATGGCACTAAGGAATAAGATGTTTTGCATGAGAGCAGCTTATAAAAGGATAGAAAAGATAGACATGTAAGTAGCTAAAATTATAGAAATAATAAAGCCAATATTATTAAATCACTTGGTATTAGCACCAACACTGTGCTAATCATTTTCATGGCTTACCTCACTGAATTCTCCCAACAATCTCTTCAGTAGGTTATTATCATATCTCTTTTACAGAGGAGGAACAAAAGTTTAAAACATCTAAATAACTCAGCCAGTTTAGCTGGTTACTACTTTATCAAGTCAGGGAATCAAACCCAGGCTCCAGAGGACATGGTCTTTGTGAGCAGGTTGTATTAAATGCTCTACTCGTGGTGAACAAAACATGGTGAGAACATGGGTAGTAAAGTAAAAATTGGCTTTACCTGTTTAGGAAGTCACAAAGTCTTTCACAGAGATGATGTCTGATCTGAGCTTTGAAAGACCAGTCGGCATTTAACAAGAAAGGCATGAAGGAGTGATGTGAACACAGGCATCAAGTCGTGTGTACCCAGTAGGTTTGGACAACCGCAGAAAATTCAGTGTAGCTGGAGAACAGGTCCTCAGAGAGGATGTGGTGGGGCAAAATTCTAGAGAAGAAGTTAAGGACCAGGTTAAGAAGGACCTTGTGGGGGCAAGTTTAATGGTTTAGGTGGAACCTGTAGTCAGCAAGCAGCTGTTTAATAGTGGGAGCAAGGTACTAAGGTTTGTTTGGGTACAGGATTACTTTGGCAGCAATGTAGAAGATACACTGACAGCTAGAACCCAAGAAAGGAAGTTTTGGCAGTAGCCTAACCTGAAAATGATTATAAAAATGGAGAGAAGGCAGATTCTAGGGCCATTTATGGTTAACTCCACAGGATTTAGTAATTGACTCTGTGTAGCTGATGGGGGAGGAAAGGGAGGAAATGGGACTTTCATATTTCTAGTGTGGGAGACTATAAGGATGGTGAGACCATTGATGGAAAACAGAATCAGAGTCAAGAGGTATGAGGACAGGGAGAATAAGACAAAAGAATACTGAGACAATTTGACCCATTCTCTTTATGCATGAGACTCAGGAAGTACAAGTGAGGGGAAAAAAAAGAGAGTACTTCATGTATGATAGACACTGTGCTAAGCTGTTTACACATATTTTTTTAAGTCTTGTAAGAGCCCAGTAAAACAGGTGGTGTTATCCTCATTTTTCAGATGAGAAAACCATGGCTCCAAATATAAGAAACTTGCTCAAGTTCATACAGCCGGTGTGTGGCAGAGCTGGGAACAGACCACAGGTCTGTTGAGTTCTAAACCCATGCTCCTAACTAATACAATGTGCAGAATGTCTTGAGATCCTGCGGCTAGCTATAAAAGTTGTCTGGGGAAAGGGATAGTGTGTAGTGGTAAAGAGATGTTGCTAGAGAAAGTCTGGCTAACCACCAAAGGTCGCCAAGGTGGCACTGCCTTGTTGATGTGTCACAGTACATGACCATGACCTTAAAAGCTGAGTCATGGGCACTTCCAAGTAAACTAGCCTTGCAAATACAGATTTCACCCTCAACCGAACTCACTGAAACTGATGATCAGACCACAGCATTGGCTCATTCACATTGAGAAACACACTTGGCAAGTGATCCAGATGCTAAAGTCCTCTCAACAGTGTGCTTCCTCCTAAATTTAAGTCATCTGTGAAGGCAAGTTATAATCAGAAGTTTGCTTACTACACACGGAATAATAACAGGAAGAGCTTATTCGTAATCTTAGTATTTAAGAATATCCAAAAGCCCTTAATGTTCAGCCCCACAGTAAAAGGCATGGAGAAAGACTCTTGTTTTTCCAGCAGTTATAGCAAGAGGCAGACCAGAGCAGACAACATGGAGTCATACATTTGCATTATTTACAGCAGTGTAACTATGCTAGGGAAGAAAAAAACACAGAGGCTCAGTATATGCCATTTGTATACTACCCCGTTATTGGCTGTATGATCTCCCTGTTTAACTTCTATTCATAACCCAACTAAACTCAACCCCAGTCCCTCCCACTAGGTAAGGGTAGTGCGACCTTGCTTTGCTCACTCACTAATTAATATTTACTTCATTTGCCTACAGAAGCCTGACCACCCGAGTAGCTAGGAATGATTATATAATCCACTCTTAGCTGAGACCTCTATTCCTTGATCTGATGGCAGTTATATCACTGGCTCACTTCATTTTTCATATTCTTTATTTTGTCCATGTCTCCCATATGGTTAACTAACCAACATGTGTTCTCCTAAATCCACTGGTAAAGTCTCAGTCTCCCAATATAACACACTCAATATTTCCAAACACAGTACATAAATACTGCTTCACAAACTCTCTAACCAAATACATTTTATATTCTAATTGCTCAAGCTTCTTTTTTGACTCTAGTTGGATAGTTTCTTTCTGATCAATATTACCTGTCACCTATGAACCAAACCAGACAGGACCGGGATCCAAAATATCCCTCCTCTGATGATACTTCCAGTGTTTCCTCTGCTACTTCCTTCCTTGTCTTTGATGTTTTTATCTTCCTTTGTTGAAAAGCCCTCATCCCCTTATAATTCCTTTTGATGTGGTTATACCTTTATTCAAGTTAGTCAAGTCTTTCTGAGCTGGAAACTCTTTTCCCTATTTTATATTAAATTTTATAACCACTTTGTAATACATTAGGTGTTGAGCTTCTGATCTAACTCTCAAAGGATAATCTTTCATCTTCACTTGCAAGTTCTTAACTGACTCCCTGTCACGCTTTACAATCTACACACAGAGGAGCCCAGCCTAAAATTCAGGCATGCCGAGTCCCAGCCTCTTAGCAGGGAAGGGTTCAGTAGAAGGAACCCTGGAATGCAAGCCAGAAGCCTGTTCTCTAGCTACTCAACATGTTGATAGCTTTTTGATTGCTAAGCCTCAGTGTCCTCATCTGTAAAATAGGGGTATCATTACCTTTCCTTTCTGTTGTAAAGTGTTCAGAGAAATCTATGAGAAATAAGACATGAAAATACTTTGTTAATTATAAAGTGCTCTATTAAGGTGAAATACCAAAATATTTATTTTCAGCCTAAGTGGATTCAAAATGACTTTGTCATTCAGAGATGTATGAATGCATAAATGTAGAATATTCATAATCACTTTGAAATATGCACTAACTTCTTTGGTTAATCTTTCAGACCCCTTGGTCACTGGTGTTCTGGCTTACTTATGAAAAAATCAGAGAGATGAGTGGAGTCAGTCCATTTTAAGCCCTTAAAGATGCAGCCCTTAAAGATACAGTGTTCAGTATCATTGAAATGTGGGCATCTACAACACACACCCCTATTATTTCTACCTCTTTAGGAAGACACCTTACTCCACAAAGACTGTGATTTATAGGGGCAGCACTTTATTTTTCTCTGGAAACCCAAGTTCTCTTTGACTCCTCTTTTTGTTCAAAAGCAATCTGGTTGGATTACACAAGGCTACCCAATGAGACCTGGCACAGAATTTTCAAGAAGATTTGAATCCTGAGCACTCATCTTACGAGAGAAGATTTGACCTTTGAGATGCTTTTCTATGCTGAGGAGCCTACTTAGAGGTGCCAAAAGGGAGACAGCATCTCAGACCTGAAGTAGACTACAGGAATCTGGAAGAACACATACAGACATAGTGATTCAGAAATATATTTAAACTGTTGTCAGTATTTTCAATGGAAATTTGATGATTCCTTTTTCTGTTGTTAAAGTGCATATACTGTAAATTAAAGGGAGGTGAATGAAAATTCATGAATAAACATTTTGAATTTCCCTAGTAGTGAAGGAAGTTGATGTACCTTTTCTTGCCAAGAGGATGAAAAACATCAAGTTGAGATGATGTTTGGATTTCCAGGAGAGAAGCTTCTTTCTGTCAGTGTCCCATCTTCAGTTAGGTCTGTATTATTGGCTAGCACTCTACTGCACATGCTAAGGACTTCCCGACAGCCACGGGAGTCTTGATGAACACCAAGTAGAGTGTGCTTTGTTACATACGCTGTTGCAACTAGAGTTTGCCGCTAGCCCCCAAGAAGCTCGATATATAAAAAATGCTGCTTGTTTGATTAAAGCTTAGGCGGGTAGGTCCTGTTCATAAAGTAACCTGTTATTATCAGCCTTTCCGGGGCATTTCCAAAGCAAGGCTGAGATGAGGTCAGCCAATTTGGACAGGCATCCTTTCTCATCTCCTTCCCTAACACTAAGGGCCAGAGAGAGAGGGAGCGAACTCAGAAATCACACTTGAAGATGTCTCTATCCTGAATCTTACTCAGTTTTGACAAAGTTTCTTGCCTAAATAGTGATAAGTATAAACTGCCTATAGTGTACATTTATGTCTCCAATCATGGAATCAAACCCATTTTCTTATTTTAGAAAGGTGAGAGATTTCTTCAGATTGACCTGTATGCCACCTGTTCCCCCAACCTCAGACAGTGGGCATTTCTGGAGGGATGGATAGAGTTGTGGGTAGAGGCTGTAACTGCCAATGTAGGAAAGCTCAAAAAGCTTAGACCCAAGAAACACCTTGGAGTTAACCAGAGTTTGTTACAGACATAGATGATGTTGAACAAAAAAAGTTTACATGTGCCCTGTGGTTGCACTACTGTATAATCACTGCCATTTAAAAGGGGAATTATACTTTAGAATATATTTTAATGTGATGTACTAATATGCAGTGGCTTGTTGTTTTTCTATGGAATTTTCAGAATGTGGAGTTCAACCAAAATCTGTTGGTGGTCTACTTTTCCATTCCATCTGTCAATCTGTAAGAATTGAGTTGTTAAATATATTTAAAATAATATGTATTTAAATCCCCACATGTTCTGCATTGGGACCACTTTTGGGAACTCTTTGGGTTTTCATGTTTTATAACCTTTAAAATTGAGTAAAGATTGGATCAAAATATACCAACTGGACCACAAAAAAATTTATTTAGCTTTATTCTTCAAGGGGCATGGGGTGAAAACACTGCTTTTAATTACTGAGACTGTTCCTTAATATCTGGATTTAACATGAATAGTTGGAATTTTTTAACCTGAAGTGACTCCTTGGGATCATCTGGTTTAACCCTCTCATTTTACATGTTATGAAACAGAGGCCCGGAGAGGTAGAGCTGCTTATGCTCATAGGTTACTTCATAGCAGAGCCTGGATAAAAATACAGACTTTCTAACTATTATTATTATTATTAGTGGGAGTTACTATATACGAATTAGGTACATAGTCAATACTTTGTTTTCTTCACAACAACCCAGTCCAGTGCTCTTGAATCTTCCAAAACCAGATTTTTCTCTATAGCATTTTTCTGTCTTACACATTTTAAATAAATTTGAATTGTCTTCAACACAAATTTTAGAATGGAGTCACCACACCTTAGCTTGAGCCTGAAGAACCACCATCTGATCAAATCCTTTATATCTAACACATATGTCTCTTCACATTTCATAATTTTCCAGTGAAGTCATATCCATTAATGTGTCTTGGAATTTTGATCTGTCTTTGCCAACTTAAAATCATCTTGATCCTCTTCAAAATAATCCACAATAAATAAGAGTAAAAATTTCAGTAATTTTGTATCCATACTAAAAGACTTAACCATTTCAATCTCACTTGTTGATTATAATACTACTAAATATACTATTTATCCTCACTAATGAATACCTAGCATTTAAGTTGGTTTTGCTTAGCTTCCACATTTTTCTCTTCTGAATGATTTTTTTCTCATTGAAAAATAGTTATTTTTAGTTATATACAATTGTTTTTATATGTATAAGGGAATTAACATACCTATCTAAATAGAGATAACCTATCTTAAATGTGCTTTTAGTAAGGAATAAAGAGTCTATCAAATGCTCCATGTCCCAGTTCATTATAAGCTGCTAATGGTAAGACCATGTCTTATTTTTATATAAATCTTTACTCTCATTAGTAGCATTTCTTTGCTGTTAGGTACGCAACAAAAATTAATTACAGTTATATATAACATAAGTCAGTTTTGTCTTCATTATTTCAAGAATCTATCATAGACTAGTCTGAAATTTATTTCACTTTGCTAAGGAAAAAGAAATAATTCAGAGAGATTTTAAATGTAAAAACAAAACAAAAAAAAGCTGTTCTGTCTTCACCTTTTTAAGCACAACCATTTATTTACATCTGAAATAGTTTATATGTTCCTCTTGTTAATGAAAACAGATTCTTTCAGAACCTCCCCGAGGGTAAAATGTGTATTTTAATTTAATACATGATGGTTAAAAAATTGAAGGGAGGTAATTAATTCTCTTCCCTCCAGTTAAACCAGGACTCTTTAAAAATGATTACCAAACAAATATATATTATTATTAAATGCCTGGTAATGTGGAGGACAGATTGAGCCTGAATTCTAATTAATCTATCTAATTCTATCTATCTAAATTCTATCTAATTCGTGACTAGCATAAGTATTAGCAAGTCCTTCCATTTCTCTTTATTTCCATTTCTTTATATTATGAAATGACTGAACTCTAGAATCCTCTAGAATCTTAACTTGCATATTCTTGAAGGTGGGCATTATATTGATGTCATGGGGAAAGAAAAGAGGATTTAAAAAAATGTGTGGGGATTTGCTTTTCCCTGGATTTGATTAACTTCTCATATCTGAAACTCAGTTAAGGTTTATGCAGACCTTAAAGTATAACACAAACTTCTTTATATGGGTGGCCTGTCTCACAAGAAAATCCTGCCTCACAGAGTAGTGGAGTCCTCTTGGTTCAGACAACTCTGGACATGTTACTAAGTTCTTGCCTTCAACAACTCCTCATATACAATAAAAAAGAAAATTTTTAATACCACACCCAGGAACTTCTCATTCTGACTCCAAGCCATGTTCCTACTCTTTGCATTTCGCTACATACCTGCACTCAACCTCCTTGCAAATGCAGTGCTCCACTTTGTTCTCTGGGGATGCTCTTCACTTGGCTGCTTCTCATGCAGTGTTCCTGCGGTACTCCCCACCTAACTCTGCTCCCATCACTCCCCGCCCCCCATTCATGCTCATTTTTGGGTTAAAGCCTACTTTAGTATCTAGAATGATCTCAGAAGACTTCCACATTTTCAACACCTCTCTGCTCCTACTGCTTTCCCTACTGAGGATATGTGTCTGTATATATGGATTTATGCCTGCTTCTCCCATACAGAATGAATTGCTTGCAAGCAAGGACCTTGTCATACATCTGTTAACCTTAAAACTTCAAACAGAAGCTGCTCAGGAGGTATTTGTTGCATTCAGAGATTTTTTTAGGGGGTGGAGAGAGAAAAACATTTCTGCACACATGATAAAGTCCTATGTTGTTTTTCTCCTACCTTCAGAATAATTATGCTGGGTTAGTAACATGTGATTTCATGAGATTCTTTACCATACTAGCTGCTTAACTGCATTTTCAAAAGATCATGTGTGCTTAACATATGTAATTGTTATAATGTTAAGAAGTATTCCACAGCTTAATAGCTATTCCACAAAAAAATTGAGAATATAATAGGTTAATACAAAATATTAATATTATTAATTAGTTAATAATTAATAATGTGACCAGGTTATACTATTCTTCCTTTTACAGTGTGTATGAAAGTTACATCACTATTTTGGCCTTCATTGGTAGCATACAAATGCACATTTACCCACTCAATTGTTTTATTATTTCTGGATTGTGAAGAATACGTGATTATTTTTCTCTTCCCATACTTTACCCCCAACAGGCTGCTGTGATTGTCAACAGCAGCAGGAGCCACTTTGAAGGTTTGATAAAAGCAGATGAAGATGCTTAAAGATGTCTGTTGGCTGAAAATATCTGGTAACAGAAATATATGTGAGTAAATATAGTGCATTATCCTGATTTTTAAAATAAATCTTTAAGAATGCCTGATTGGTTGTGAAAGGTTTTGTTTTGTCCTGGTATGGTTTCATCCTGATGTATTTTTAAGTGAAAATGGTCATAACAAATCTAGAGATAATTTTTAAGCTTTAATCTTTACTTTTCACAATTGAAATAGAAGCTGACTTAATTTAGGGATCAGATTTTAAGCCTTTACATTAGCAAAAAAAGAATCCTTATGCCTTGTCAATATAAATTCATTAATTTATAATAACTCCATCTTTGCATTTAATCCAGTCCTATTAATCTAGTTCTGCTGTGACTAATAAAGATTGACAACTGGTAATTCCGGTGATGGGCATCTCCCTGACTGAGGATAGAGGAGGAAGGTAACACCGAAATTCCTTGAAACACTGAAGAATTGTTCTCCTTTTTGAATACCAAATTCTACTTTGATTTCCATAATACTTTTCCCTCCTCTTGCTTACTATTTTTCAGTCTCTGTTGGCCATTTCTTTGCTGCATTGTACTTAAATTTCGGTTCTTTGAGGTTCTGTTCTTGGCCCTTTTGTCCCTTTTCACTCTCTTTCTCTAGGAAGAGTCCCGCAGTTCTGTGACTTCAGCTACTACACTTACACTGGTAATTCCCAAACATTCACCATTGCTCAGTAAATGGTAGATGTTGCCATTATCTGTGTTTTTGGCCCTTACACAGTTCTCAGGCTTTAGGCATGTTTTCTCAGTTGTCAACTATATACCTCCTCCAGGATGGCCACAGTCCTTGTGAGCTGACATCTCCCACTATTACAAAAACTGTTGCACAAATTTTGTACAAATATCATACAAGCTTCTGTATAAATATTGTACAAAAATATTTGTACAAAAAATATTGTACAAATCCTTCTTCCCTGCCCTTTAAAATCTGGTCCTGCTCCGGGATTCTCTGTTGCACTACAAACTCACTAATGCAGCCAAGAAACCTCAGGACAGCCTTGACTTCTCATTCGTTTTTTGTTTGTTTGTTTGTTTTTAACTTATCGTCCAAAATGCTTAAACCCATTTATAAAAAAAGACAACTACAGACCAATGTCTCTTAGGAACATAGATGCAAAAAAATTCATGAGTACTACTTCATACCTATTGGACGGCTATTAACAACAACAGAAAATAACAAGCATTGGTGAGAATATGGAGAAATTGGAACCCTTGGGCATTGCTGGTGAGAATGTAAAATACTGCAGCTACTATATAAAACAGTATAAGGTTTCCTCAAAAAATTAAATGTAGCATTATCATGTGACCCAGCTGTCCGCTTGTAGGTAAACAGGCTAGGAAATGAAAGCAAGGACTTGGACAGATAGTTGTATACCAATGTCATTTTTCAGCATTTTTCACATAGCCAAAAGGTAGAAATCCAAATGCCCATAGATAGATCAAAGTATGAACAGATAAACAAAATGTGCTGTATGCATATGTATATGTGTATATATATTTACATATATATACACACACAGATAATAGAATATTATTCTGCCTTAAAAAGCATGGGAATTCTGAGACATGCTAGAACATGGATGAATCTTGAAAACAATATGCTGAGTGAAATAAGACACAAAATAGACACATATTGTATGATCCTATGTATATGAGACAACTAGAATAACCAAATTAATAGAAACACAAAGTAGAATACTTTCTATGGGCTGGAATAGGGGAGAATGAGAAGTCAGTGTCTTATAGGTGCAAAGTTGGGGGTGATGGAAAGGTTCTAGAGATGGTTGGTGGTACCAGGAGCTTAATCTTCACGTGCAGTGGTCTGATTTTTTAAGTTCCATGTCCAGCAGTACAGCAGTGCAGAGCAAGTAAAGCTATCTCTTCCAGACACGGAAGAAGTGGGACATTGGAAATATCTGGGAAAATGGGAGGAACAGGCTCTTAGCCCATAATGGCTGAATGATATGCCCCGATTATCCAGGGCCCTGAGCCATGGAAGGAGGTTGAGGGACAAGTTTGATAGAAAACAAGTCATTTACTCTGTCTACAACCCTGTGGTCTCTGTAAGTTTGGTTATATTGCTTGAGCTGATACAGAGAATTGAAATTTCCATTATTCCATGGGATGATCAAACAAGTCCAGATGATAATAAAACCATTTTATAATGAACAGTTTCCTTTTACCATAAGTGACACAGTGCCAGATAATCTACTTATTTTCTTGTTAAACATTTATTGCATGTTGATTAAAAGTCCCATATTGTGCTAGACACTGAGAATATTAAAATAAATGAGAGAAGTTCTTGCCTTCAAGAAATTCATGTTCTGGTAGGAAGGAGAAATAGTAAACCATTGCATGATATGATCAATATATGTTATAAACACTAAATGTAACAGAAGTTTATAAAAGGCAGGGGATAATCAATTCCACCTGGCTGAATAGTAGGGGAAGAGGACTTAAGAGCTAGATTTTGCTAGATGGTTTTAAATCAAATGTTTGTTTTTCTTCTATCATGAGTATAAAGCATTAATTAAAGAAGATCTGGAAAATGAAACTAAACTGAATTTTCAAGAATGAGTTTATCAGGTTAAAAATCTAACTTTTTAAAGAAATCAAATGATTCTTTTATTTATTCATTCAGTGAGTATTTATTGCCTCAGTCCCATGATAGGTTCCAGGAATGCTCAAAGACAACTGCCATTAAAAAGTAAGCATAGGGGGCACCTGGGTGGCTCAGTGGGTTAAAGCCTCTACCTTCAACTCGGATCATGGTCCCAGGGTCTCTGCTCAGTGGGGAACCTGCTTCCTCCTCACTCTCTGCCTACTTGTGATCTCTGTCTGTCAAATAAATAAATAAAATCTTAGAAAAAAATAAAATAAAAAACCAGGCTTCTTCATATTAAAAAAAAAAAAAAAAGTAAGCACAGGAGAGGCTTCTGGCTGGCTGGCTCAGACTGGTAGAGCATGTGCCTTTTTATTTTTTTAAGATTTATTTATTTATTTGACTGAGAGAGAACACAAACAGGGGAGTGGGAGAGGGAAAAGCAGCCTTCCCACTGGGCAGGGAGTCCCATGCGGGGCTCGATCCCAGGAGACTGGGATCATGACCTGAGCCAAAGGCAGATGCCTAACAACTGAGCACCCAGGCGCCCAGAGCATGTGACTCTTGATCTTAAAGTCCTGAGTTCAAGCCCCATGATATATAGAGCTTGTAATCAATCAACAATCAATCAATCAATCCATTCATCCTTTAACAAGATAAAAGTAAGCACAGGAGGCTTTGGCCGTGAGGTTACATCTACCCTGAAAAGATAGAAAATGCTGCGATTTACACTGGTAAACCAGGATTATATTAAACACTTTCTTGATTTTATCTACATTGTATTTGATATTTCAGAATGTGAAGGAGTGACACGAAACACTCCCACAAATGTGTCGGACTTTGCAAATGAACAGAAATCTACCCTAGACAGATCTCTGGGAGCTCCTCACAGTTTGCCTGCAGGTTCCCCTTCCCCTCCCTCCCCCTGGAGGATTACCCTGGTTAAGATTTAGGTGCGGGAAAAGAATAAGAGTGCAGCCAACAGATCCTCTGCCATGGCGGATAGAGCCTGAGAGTACCAAGTCCTGTTTCTTCCCGTTCCTCTAGACGTCCTTTTGTAAGTCCGGTTATGCGCCGGCTCTGTGAGGAAAAGAACAAATGCCTACCAAGTTGGGAAGCCAGAACTAGGCAAACAAAAAAGCAGGGCAACTCAGACCAGTAACTGTGGAAAAGGAAGATCGAACAGTCTCCAGGTACACCCATACTTGATTGTAACGCTCGCAACAGCTCTATCAGTTCAAGCGCGGGAAGCGGTTCATGGACGAGGGTGAGCAGCTTGCGGGGCTCAGAACACGGAATGTGCACAAGCCACCATTTGCGCCGCTCCGCCTCAGCCCGGAAGGGGGCGCGGGGCCCCTTCAGGGTTCCGGCCCTAACGCCCAGGCGCGTGCCATGGGCGCCTCCAGGTTTCCCCCGGTTCCTCCCCAGCCCGGCACGGCGCGAGGCACCAGGCCTGGCTCAGTCCTAGGCCTGCGGCCCGCACCGCGAGCGGCTCAGGGGCCCCTGCCGGCGCCCCGCCCTTGGCCAGGCCTTCCCTCCGCCGCGGAAGGCGTCCTGAGCAGCAGGCTGGGTCCCGATGCTGCCCCGCGTGGCCCGCGGAACTACCCTCGAAGCCCCTCCCGCCCGGGCTCGCCTCCGCCCGCCCCGGGGGTCCAGCTCCCGGCGCCCCGCCGGCCGGCCGACCCCCTCCCGCGCCCGGAATCCGGAAGCGGCGCGACGCTGGGCGGTTGGTCCCGCCGCCGGTCCTACCAGTCGGCGCGAGTCCGGGGGCCGCGGCGTCGGGCAGGTCGCCGAGGGGGCGACTCGCCGGGCGTCTTCCCCGGTCGCTCTGTGCCCGGAGCCCGGGTCTGCGGGGCCGTCCAGCCGAGGGTGCGGGCGCGGGGGCGCCGGCGGGCCTGACGCGCCGCCCTGACCTCTCGGGGGTCGACGGCCGCGCGGCGCCGCCGAGATGTGCTCCACGCCGGGGCTGCCCACGCCGGGGGCGTCGCTGGTCCTGCGGGTGTCGTTCGTGGACGTGCACCCTGAGGTGATCCCCGTGCAGCTTTGGGGGCTGGTGGGCCAGCGGCGGGAGGAGTACCTGCGGCTGAGCCGGGAGATTCAGGAAGCTGCGGCCACGCGCGGCCCGTGGGCGCTGGGCGGCGCCTCGGCCTCACCCGGCGAGCTGTGCCTGGTGCAGGTGGGGCTCCTGTGGCACCGCTGCCGCGTGGTCAGCCAGCAGGCGCAGGAGAGCCGCGTCTTCTTGCTCGACGAGGGCCGCACCATCACGGCGGGCGCGGGCTCCCTGGCGCCGGGGCGCAGCGAGTTCTTCCACCTGCCGTCGGAGGTGCTGGGCTGCGTGCTGGCCGGCCTGGTGCCGGCGGGCGGCGGCGGTGGCGGGGGCGGTGGCGAGCCCCAGCACTGGCCGTCCAGTGCCGTGGACTTCCTCAGCAGCCTGCAAGGCAAGCAGGTGCACGGGCGGGTGCTGGACGTGCTGCTGCTCCATCGCCTGGTCCTTCTGGAGGTTCCCGGGCTGTTCCAGCAGATGCAGGAGCTCGGGCTAGCGCGGCAGGTGCCCGACAGCCTCTTCCGCTCGCTGCTCAAGCGCTATCTAACGGCGGCCACTGCCGGCCTGGGCTCCGCGGCCCCGGTCCTCCCGCGGGTCCCTCCGAAGCAGGAGCAGCCTGGCCTGGATTACTTCTACCCGCGACTGCAGCTGGGCGTGACAGAGCCCGTCGTGGTGACCCAGGTGTGTCACCCCCACCGCATCCACTGCCAGCTCCGGAGCCTCTCGCAGGAGATCCACCGCCTGTCCGAGAGCATGGCCCAGATCTACCGGGGTTCCACAGGGGCCGGGGATGAGAACTCTACCAGTGCCACCTGGGAAGAGAAGGAGGAGAGCCCAGACAAGCCTGGCTCTCCGTGCGCATCCTGTGGGTTGGACGGACATTGGTACAGAGCCCTCTTGCTTGAGACTTTTCGGCCCCAGCGCTGTGCCCAGGTGCTCCACGTGGACTATGGAAGGAAGGAGTTAGTGAGCTGCAGCAGCCTCCGCTACTTGCTGCCTGAGTATTTCCGAATGCCCGTGGTGACCTACCCTTGCGCTTTGTATGGACTCTGGGACGGTGGGCAAGGCTGGTCTCGGTCCCAGGTTGGTGACCTGAAGGCCTTGATACTGGGCCAGGCAGTGAATGCAAAGATTGAATTTTACTGTTCCTTTGAGCACGTTTATTATGTCACCCTGTATGGAGAAGATGGGATCAATCTGAATTGTGTGTTCGGAGTCCAGTCCTGTTGCTTGGCGGACCGGTTCCTTCACAGCCAGGGAATGGAGGAGGAGGAGGAAGAGCGAGAAATAGCTTTTCAGTCTCAGTCTCCTGCTGAAGAAGTAGATGAGGAGATTTCACTCCCAGCCTTAAGATCAATCAGGTTAAAGATCAACGCCTTCTACGACGCCCAGGTGGAGTTTGTTACAACTCCTTCCCAATTTTGGATTCGGCTGAGGAAACACAAAGGCACTTTCAGCAAGCTGATGAGAAGAATGTGCAGTTTCTATTCCTCCGCCAGTAAGCTGGACGGCGTAGTTCTGAAACCCGAACCCGATGACCTTTGCTGTGTCAAATGGAAAGAAAACGGCTATTACCGGGCCATGGTCACCCGATTAGATGACAAGAGTGTGGATGTGTTTCTAGTTGACCGTGGCAGTTCGGAAAATGTGGATTGGTATGACGTGAGGATGTTGCTTCCCCAGTTTCGGCGGCTGCCCATACTGGCTCTGAGGTGTACACTAGCAGATATTTGGCCCTTAGGGGAAAGTTGGAGCCAGGAGGCCATTTCCTTTTTTAAGAAGACTGTGCTCCACAAAGAATTAGTTATCCATGTCCTTGATAAGCTGGATAATCAATATGTTATTGAGATTCTTGATGAATCAAGAACAGGGGAAGAAAACATTAGTAAGGTAATTGCTCAAGCTGGTTTTGCCAAGTATCAGGAATTTGAAACCAAGGAAAAGATTCCTGGAAATGCCTACTCTCCAGGGCATATTTCAAGCCACTTTACCAGTGAGAATAACAAAATATCTCCTGCCAAAAAGGCAGAAGTAGAACAGAAAGCCAAGAGGGACAATCAGACTGCATCTGTTTCAGAAATTTTGACTGAAACAACAGTCATTACAGATATTCCAGTTGGACTAGTTGTGCCAGAAAAAGAGAATAGAGTATCTGTTTATTCTCCTCTTATAAGGAATTTCTTGGAAATTAAGCCAGGCTCTTCTTGTAAAGGAGAGCTGAAAGTTGGAAGCACGGTAGAAGTCAAGGTGTCTTATGTTGAAAGCCCTGGCTACTTCTGGTGCCAACTGACAAGGAACACCCAAGGATTTAAAACTTTGATGTGTAATATCCAGGACTATTGCAAGACGACAGCTACTTCCTACGGGGGTACCAACCCTGCTTGTCTGGCAAAACGAACAGTAAATGGAAAATGGTCCAGAGCTGTGATTCGTGAAGTACAATCGGCAGAGCATGTCAAAGTCATGTTCGTAGATTACGGAGACAAAGAAATGGTATCTGTGAAGAATATTTACTCAATCAGTGAAGAGTTTCTTAAGGTTAAAGCCCAGGCTTTTCGGTGCAGTCTTTACAATTTAATTCAACCGACTGGTCAGAATCCTTTTGCTTGGGATGAAAAGGCAATACAGGCTTTTAGTGAATTTGTAGACAATGCCTGGGAAGAGAATCTCGAATTGAAATGCACAATATTTGCTTTGGCTTCAGTACAAGATGAAGAACTGTTTAATGTTGTGGATTTGCTCACACCTTTTCAGAGTGCCTGCCATTTTTTGGTAGAAAAGAGACTTGCAAGACCAGTTAAACTTCAGAAGCCTTTGGAGCCCTCTGTTCAGCTACATTCTTACTACTATTCGACACATGATATGAAAATTGGAAGTGAAGAATCTGTGTATATAACACATGTTGATGACCCTTGGACATTTTATTGCCAACTGGGAAGAAATGCGAGTATTTTAGAACAGTTGTCCTGTAATATTACACAATTAAGTAAAGTTTTGTTGAATTTGCAGACAACTCCCTTGATCCCTGGAACCTTGTGTCTTGCCAAGTATACTGATGGAAATTGGTATCGAGGGATAATAATAGAAAAAGAACCAAATAAAGTCTTTTTTGTGGATTTTGGAAACATTTGTGTGGTAACAAAGGATGATCTTCTTCCAATACCAACTGATGCATATGATGTCTTACTTTTGCCCATGCAAGCTGTGAAATGTTCATTATCTGACATTCCTGATCATATACCAGAAGAAATTACAGCATGGTTTCGGGATACTATTTTAGATAAGTCATTGAAGGCTTTGGTTGTAGCAAAAGATCCAGATGGAAGACTGATTATAGAACTTTATGATGACAGTATTCAAATTAATGCTAATATTAATGAGAAGTTAGGGATACTTGGCTACAAAGGTAGGACCAGAAACAAAAGTGTAGCACTCCTCGCTACAACTGAAACTCTTGAAATAAAGAAGGAAAATATGAAATTGTCACCTATACAGTATGTAAGTAAATCCACAGAGAACAAATTCTGTAGTATGGAGATCTTGGGAGAATCCTACAAATCTAAGATCAGTTCAGCATGTAAGGACACCAAGCTTTTACGAAGTTCAACAAAGGCAAACTTAGTCACTCAGTATCAGGACTCCGTAGGAAATCAAGGTAATCAAGTGTGTCCAGTAACACCAGAAAAGAAAGAAGATGGTTTTGCTGAGCCACCTTTGAAAGCGAAAAAACTAGAAGCTACTCCTTCAGAGAGAAAAATAGGAGAGTCCTATAACAAAGATTTGCCTCTAAAATTTAGTGACTTCCCCCAGAAGATTATAATGCCTGGCTTTAAAACAGCTGTGTATGTTTCTCATATAAATGACTTTTTAGACTTTTATGTTCAACTAACAGAAGACGAAGCTGAAATCACTCATCTTTCAGAGAGATTAAATGATGCTAGAACAAAGCCCCAATACTACTCAGGTCCACCTTTGCAGAGAGGAGATGTAATCTGTGCCATCTTTCCAGAAGACAATTTATGGTATCGCGCTGTGGTCAAGGAACAACAACCCAATGACCTTCTCTCTGTACAATTTATAGATTATGGCAATGTTTCTGTGGTTCATACTAACAAGGTAAGAAAGCTTGACCTTATGAATGCACTGTTACCAGGATTGGGCATTCATTGCTCCTTGAGGGGGCTTTGGGTCCCTGAGATTTTAAAATGTAAGGAAATGATGCATTACTTTTCCCAAAGGACGGATGAGGCCCAAATAAGATGTGAATTCGTTAAATTTCAAGACAGATGGGAAGTTATTCTTGCGGATGAACATGGGATCATAGCAGAAGATATGATTAGCAGATATGCTTTCAATGAAAAATCTCAAGTAAGACTTTCTGATCAAATAATTAAAAGTGCCTGTTCAAAGTCTGTCAGCAAAACCGACACTGACACTTCACTGTTTCTCAACTGGTATAATCCAACGATGAGGATGATAAGAGCTTATGCCACCGTGATAGATGGACCTGAGTATTTTTGGTGTCAGTTTGCTGATACTGAGAAACTTCAGTATTTAGAAGTAGAAGTACAAACAGTTGGAGAACAGGTAACAGATTGGCGAAGTTGTGTCCCATGCCCTCATATTGGAGATCCTTGCATAGTGAGATACAGAGAAGATGGGCATTATTATCGGGCACTTATCACCAATATTTGTGAGGATTATCTTGTATCCGTCAGACTTGTAGACTTTGGAAACGTTGAAGACTGTGTGGACCCTAAAGCACTTTGGAACATTCCTTCTGAACTTTTGGTGGTCCCCATGCAAGCCTTTCCATGTTGCCTTTCAGGATTTAACATTTCAGAAGGTGTGTGCCCTCAAGAAGGAAATGACTACTTTTACGAAATAGTAACAGAAGATGTGTTGGAGATAACAATATTAGAAATCAAAAGGGATGTTTGTAATATCCCTTTGGCAGTTGTTGACTTGAAAAGCAAAGGTGAGAGTATTAATGAGAAAATGAAGAAATATTCTAAGGTTGGTATTAGTAGCAGTGATCTGCCCTATGAAAAAAAAGACCCAACAAAGGGAGCCCTTGGGTCCCTCAGTCCTGAGGTTAGACTTAAGAAAGCAAGTAGTAAAGCTGGACAAGAGAAAACCCCATATGTGGAACCATCCACAGATGAGCTCTCTGAAAAAGTTGAAAAAGGCTTGAACATTCTTGAAACCAAGCCAAGGAAATTGTATGACCCTGACACCGATAACATTTTTGAACCTTTTGAAAACTCAGGCAAAGATAAAATTGGCCCCGAGGTACTGGAAGGTAAAATACAATGCCATCTGGTTGACAAGGCTAAGTTTGATGATAAATACCTCATGGCAGGATTTAACACGTTACTACCCCAGGAGAGCCAAACAAAGGAGATGTTAGAAATGAACTCCCTTGAGGTGACCCTTTCCCCTGATGATGAATCCAAAGAGTTCCTGGAACTGGAATCCATTGAGTTACAGCATTCTCTTGTCGGGGACGAAGACAAAGAAGAGTTAGGCCTGGTGCCTCCAATAGTGCCGTTGTCCCAGGGCTGTGACCCAGAACCCATCCTGCAGCCATTTACAATGCAGCTTTCCCTCAGCTGTGACTCTGAGAAGCAGCCAGAACTTGAATTACCCACAGCCCAGCTGTGTCTGGATGACAAAATAAACACTTTGTCGCTAAGAGTTGGTCAGATGGCCCAGGAACCCATGTGTGCAGAAGACACAAGAGAGCCACGTTGCGTGGAGTGTTTCCAGGACCAGCATGGGTCACCGCTGCACCTACATGCAAAGGATTGCCATCCCAACACGCAGATTGAAACCAATATATATAAAGAAGAGTTTACAGAGTATCACAACAGGGATGCCATTTCATCATTGACTTTGTTCTCTGAAGAAGAATCCAGAGCGGGAAGGAAGCACCATAATGCTTTACAAGACCATGTCTCAGGTAGGAGATTTCTCTTTATTTAACTTGGTGTCTTTCAAAAGTACTTATTTATCTTAAAGATAATGATAATTTTGGGGGTCTTATTTGTTTTTTTTTTTTTAATTAATTTGGGGACGGAGGGAAGGTTAGAACCTGAAAAGAACATCAGATCTGGATTTCATGAAGGGCATCTTAAATGGGGGGGATGAAGTTGTGAAATCCATGTAGGAGCCCACCGGATGAAATGCTGAATTGTTAATACTGTGTTTACAAGTAGATGGCCTAAAATCGGTGTCTCCAAAAAGCAATTATGTTTAAAGTGTAAACAAGTACGCTCCAAAATCAAGAGTTTATGTTTTTTTGTAGGTCTTAAAAAAACAGGGTTCCTTTGCTAAGCACTACTGTGGGCATGAATTGATAGGGATCAAGTTTGCAGTTTTCAAATTTAACTGTTTTGCTTTATGCATATAGCTTGCTGTTGATTTAGAAACCCCTAAACAAACACTAGATTTAGGGAGTTTATACTAATCGGACAAGAGAACAGCCATGAGTAAATATTGGAGAATTTTTTTTTTCATTAACTTTTTCATGAATTACATTTACTGATATTTTCCTGGCTCCTTAATAAGATTTAAAAGTTACATGAAATGGCTAACTTTCAGGGTTTTTTAGATGATCAGTGTCAGACTTTGCATAAGTAGATTTTTATATTGTTAAATTTGAACCATCGTATAAAAGAGAGAAAACAGTGGTCTGGAGAGAATGGAAATTACCATAATCCCACCATTGATAAAGCTGCAAAGCACTTGCTTGCTGTCCTCTTTTACCGTGTCTGTGTGTGTCCGTTTACGTACGGTTTTAAAAACTAAACCCAAATCACATTATCATAGTGTCGAATCCTGCATTTTAATCCCTTAAATATGCTTTCAAAATATTTTAATTCTGTGGTATGCCACTCCATGGATATACTGTGATTTATTTAAGTATCATTGTAGATTTTTAGTCCTCATCGCCACATTTTAATAACAAGAGGTGATAGCTTTATGATAATGTCTGCTGACTTGTAATATGCTGCTTTGCTAAAGAAGTGGCGGTTGTAACTGCTTACCACACCACATGTAGCCACAATATCCAACTTTTGAGAGAGAGAGTTTCAAAGTCAGGAATCTGATTTACATCCTTAAAAAAACCACATCACATCGCGGGGGTGGTTTTTGAAGAGAGTGGTAAGGAATTCTATTGGGAAGGGATACTGAAAGAATTTAAAGTGAAATCCAGGAAGAGAGACAGACTCAGACCATACATGATGCTGGTTATATAGTAAGTGCAGATTAAGAAAATGCTCTAATAGTGTATCCACGTGAAGGGATTAAGAGGTATGCATTGAGGCTATATTCAATTTGGCAGCTCAACCGGAGAAAACCTACACTCTGAAAGGATTTGCTGTTGGATCCGCATGTGTTGTGTGGTCAAGTCTAAGAAACACATGGTCTAAATGTGAGATTCTGGAAATCACCGAAGAAGGCACAAGGGTAAGTGAAGTGGAGGTACTTTATCTCCAAATGTACTAGGTGACTGTTAAGGAAATGTTACTGAAATTTACCAGACTAGAAAATGCAATTGAATAGACATTTACTGGATCATTCCCCCTGATAATTTGTTTCCCTGCAAAAGTCATTTCAAAGTTCAGATAGAAGCATTCTAGAAAGAAACCGTCTTAGGCTCTTTCTCCTCCCTTACTTCTGAAGTCTTATCAGTCACCAAATTCTACACTTTCCACTTCTTGTTGCTTAGTTTTAAACTTTTTGATGCCGAATGCCACTGCCTTGGCAAAACAAGTCCCTTGTTTTACAAGTAGATTACTCTATTATCCCTCAATCTGGTTTATTTCTAGTCTTCCTTCAGCTGATTCTCTATAGTGCCAGTGTGAAGTCTGTCACATGCAAGTCTGAGAAGTCTGAGTAGGGCATTCCTGTGTGTAACAGCTGCTGGGGCTTTCCAGGTCCTAGTGCTCCTCCTGTGATCTGAAGACCACCAGTATCAAAATCACTGTGTTTCTTCGATTGGAGATCCCTAGACCTTGCCTTGGCTGGCTTATTCAGGATTTCTGGGGGTAGGACCAGGAATGTACATTCTTATGTCATTAAAATTTGAGAACCACTGGTCTAGGGTAGAAAAGTCAAGCTCATTAACAAGGGTCTTATGAAAAACTGGAATCCTCTAGGGTTGAGTGTCCATAGTCATCTCTAGTCTTATGTGTTTTTTTAAGATTTTATGTTTAGTTATTTATTTGTCAGACAGAAATCACAAGTATGCAGAGAGGCAGGCAGAGAGAGAGGAGGAAGCAGGCTCCCTGTGGAACAGAGAGCCCGATGCGGCTGGATCTCAGGACCCTGAGATTATGACCTGAGCTGAAGGCATGATTTTAACCCACTGAGCCACCCAGGTGCCCCTCCAGTCTTATGTTTGTGTTTTATTACCTTATATTAGATGGACATCAAATTGCTTGATTTCTCTTATGTATACTATTCCACTTGGCTTCTTTGCTCTATTTAATAAGCCAGTTCTATTCACTTGTATTCTATCCTTCTTCCAAACTGGTTAATTTTCACTTATTTTTGAAAGAGTTTCATTTTGCGATGCCTCTTCTGTGAAGCATTCACTAGCATTATTTTCTAAATCTCTCCATCTTGGGACACCCAAGGCAGGTAAGCATCTGCCTTGGGCTCAGGTCAGGATTCCAGGGTTCTGGGATCCAGTCCTGCATTGGGCTCCCTACTTAGAGGGGAGTCTACTTCTCCCTCTGCCCCTCCTTCCTGTTCATTCCATCTCTTGCGCTCCTCAAACAAAATAAATAAATAAAATATTAAAAATAAATAAATAAATCTCTCCATCTTTTCACCCCCCTCCAAATACCTTGGCTTGATATCTGTATTATATCCCTATTCTTCCTACTGCCGAAGTCTGTACTTCCTATATTGTATTGTAATGCTCTGCTTGTAGGTCTGTTTCTCCACAAAATTTTGAACTTTGTGAGATCTCATTTTTAACCATCTTTGATCTCTAGGCATAGATACACAATATGTTAATTGAATGGAAGTTCTGTTGAATTGAAACGTAATATTGAAGTTTAATAAAATTATTTTCGTTGCCTTTTGAGGTATTTCATTTGAAGAAGGATTGCTATGGTCCATAGATCACAGTTTTTGGAAACTCCCAGTTTTTATTAATTTCTCTTTCTCTTGCAGGTTATGAACATTTCAACTGGTACAGAGGAGATAGTGAACCCTGAGAATGTCTGGAATGGCATACCCAAATTGGATAAGGGTCCATTTGAGGTATGGAATTATATAACTATTAATTCATGAGAACATTGTCCTTCATTTTCAAAGGTGACTTAAGCTATTTCCAAAGCCCTTGTGTTTGGGAATAATGGAGGAAAAAAATACTAATATGGGGATAACAACAATGAAAAACAGCAGTAACAAAATCAATGATTCTGAACTTTATGCCAGGTAACCCTTTGGGCAAACTAGTTATTACTGTTCTACTCTTTGGGGTTTTGGAGGGATTTTAAAAATTATGATATAGATCCATTCAAGACAAAGAGGTTGATTGATTTTGTTTTCTTTCATGATTTTTTTTTCTGTTTATATGGAATGTAAATATATCATCTGTGTATTTTGAGCATAGTTGATTTCATTCTGCATATAGTTTTATACTGTATATTCTTCATTTAAAATGATATGGTGGGTAGTTTCCATGCCATTATAATATCTGGGCATTTGAGTTTATTCTGTTTGGAGTTTACTGAAGTGCTTCATTTAAAATTGGCATCTAATAGTTCCAGTACCTGATCATCTCAGGACTTACCATTTAATGATTGGCTTGAAAAATGATGAACTTTTCCTGGTTCTTTGTATGTTGAGTAATTTTGGATTATGCCCAGAGTGTCTTGAATATTATGTTGTAAAACTTTGGATCCTGTTAAAATCTTCTAGAAAATATTGAATTTTTTTTTTAGCATGTGATCAACTGAGGTTCATACCACAAGTTCTGTCTCTCCTGAGTTTGTTGGTTCCAGTGTCAGTTTACTTAAAAAAAAATTTTTTTTTTTAAAGATTTTATTTATTCATTTGTTGGGGGCGAGGAAGAACACAAGCAGAGGGAGAAGCAGTCTCCCTGATGAGCAGGGATTCCCAATGTGGGACTCAATCTCAGGACCCTAGGATCGTGACCTGAGCGAAAGGCAGACGCTTAACTGACTGAGCCACCCAGGCATTCCTACTATTTTTTTTTTTTTTAAGATTTTATTTATTTATTTTACAGAGAGCAAGCATGAGTTGGGGGGAGAAATAAAAGGAGAAAGAGAAGTAGACTCCCTGCTGAGCAGGGAGCCCAACACAGGGGCTTGATAGAGATCATGACCTGAGCCGAAGGCAGACACTTAACTGACTGAGTTACCCAGGCCCCCTCTTTCCAGAATTTTTAGCTATAATCAGAGTGAGAGAGAGGCTGTAGTTGGTTCATTCTACCTTGGCTGCAACCAGAAGGCCATAGCTGCATAATATGATATGACATGAATGGTCAGTCACTTGTTAAACCATTTCTCCTAGTGGTGCACATCAAGGTCATTTGAAATGTTCCACTTTGAAAAATCACTGGACATCTCGTTTTTGTTTACTTGTCGGAAATGACAACTTGTTTCGTTTATGTTACATTAGCAGTTCCTAAAACTTTCTTTTACATTCTGATCTTTACCATTCATTAATTTTCAAGCATCCACAGCCACAGATAGATACATATAAGATTCTGTTTGGGTAAACTACCCTATACCTGCCAAATAGAAGGTAACCATGTAAGACAACTTAAAGCGTTCATAAAATAGTATAGATATATAGGTATAACTCTGGCCTTACATGGTTATTAATGAGATTGAATTGAATCTTTCCTCAAATTTGAAGAAACTTACATATGTATCTACAAATGAGCTGTGTTCCCTTAAAAAGTGGATATTGTGAGGTATTAAATTATGTATGACTTTTCTGGTGATATGTCAAGGCACTGTGATCTGGGAGTCTTTCTGATTACATTTTTTTTTAGAAATTTTTCTCATCTGAGTGATGTCATTTCACTGTAAGAATGTCTCATGAATTGATTTCTGTATAGGCCTCACGTACACATACGGTGCTATTATTTGTTGAAAGGAATACGGGAGAAATGTCCCTTTTCATTAATTCTTTAATAAAGGGTCTGTGGCTCACTCACCATGGATAATTTGTTCAAATTATCAAATTATTTCAAATCTTTGAAAAAGACACCAGAGTTGTGAGTTTGGGAGCTAAAAATTGGAAAGTGATACTTTTCCCAGTGTGGGATGTTCCAGAGAAGTGATTACTGGAAAGATAAAACATGTACTTGGATGATTCTTCACTGTAAAATCAGATTGTTATACTTTTAAAAGGGTATGTTTTTCATTGTTTACATTTTTCTGGTTTATCTATGGTCCCCTTTCTGATTTTAATCATTTGTGTCTGTAACAAAAAGTCGATAGTACTCCAAAGGTTCTTTTTGTGGGGCTATATTCCAAACAGGAGGAAAAGATCTTTTACTTTGTGTCATTGGATGATACTACAATTGGAGGTCACTTGTGTTTTTATTTTTATTATTATTTTTAAAGATTTTATTTATTTATTTGACAGAGATCACAAGTAGGTGAAGAGGCAGGCAAAGAGAGGGGAGGGGAAGCAGGCTCCCCACTGAGCAGAGGGCCCGATGCGGGGCTCAATCCCAGGACCCTGGGATCATGACCTGAGCCGAAGGCAGAGGCTTTAACCCACTGAGCCACCCAGGCGCCCCGTAACTTGTGTTTTTAAAAGAAAATTAACTTTTATCACCAGCTTGCTAAGTCTGAAAGATACCATTATCCTAAATCCTCAAATAAAAATGGTCTATCAATTTCCTTAGATGTCAGTAGTAGAAAAAAAACCACAGCTCTTTAGTTAAAAATATTAAATATGCTTCTGAGGATAAATAACCAAGAAGAGGATTTCATGAAATGTCATAAGAAAACTTTGTTGATTGAATTCATCTTGAAAATTACATTGTGAATTTGATAAATTTATATTTTAAAGGACTTTTAAGAATTTTCTCAGTGTTTATTAGCTCATACATTTCAGTGATCTTTGTATGTGAAATGATGTCTTGGAATTTCTTTCTGGGTTTTTAGCTTAGCTCATAAGATTCGGTTTGTTGGAAGTTACTAGTTATTGCATGATCTTGTTCATAAGCAGCACACTGGTTCTTAGCATCGAAGTACACTGAGAAATCAGCTCTGGGAGGCTCTAGTATTATTTGAAACATACATACTAAGGAAAGAGAACAAAGGGCTTATTTGGTTATCAGCTTGGCTAGCATCGTTCTAGCAAAATATAAAATATGCCAATTTTATAGTATTTTAGAGAAACTTTGTCTGATAATAGGTAGAGTGTGAGAACCAAAATACTAAAAGAAAAAAAGAAAAACAAGGACAATCTCCATGGGATTATTTCTCCATAGAATAGTTCTCACCATTTTGAGAGGACATTCAATTTGTTGTGGGAGCACTATGTAAATAATTTTCTTGTTTCTTTCTTTTTCAACTTGAAGGTTTTGGGTTTTTTTTTTTTCTCCCTCTTTCTCTCTCTCTCTCTTTTTCTTTTCTTCCAGAAAAGGGGTCTGGAGGTGATCTAGATTTAACAGTGGATCCACAGATGTGGCTAGTCTGCCGGTCAGGAGCTGCTATTCCACCAGTGGCGTCTCACCAGGCCAATAGAGCATCGAGCACATGGAGAGCATGTAGTCCCAAGAAGCTGCCATTTTTGAAACCTCTGATATGCGCGGAAAACCAAATAGATCTCATTGTGACTCGGCAGCGTACTTACAGTGGGGTTGCTGTGTATATGGATCTGGGATCTTCTCCCTTTAAATGTGTTATATTCTTAATCAGTTAGGAGAATTTATTTTGCTAAACAGTTGGCTAACACATCACTCAGATTTCCAAAACAAACAAACAAACAAACAAACAAGCAAAAAAAACCCCAAAAAACCACCCCAAACCTTATTTTTGTTTCTTTTGAATACAGTATTTAAATTAAAATAGAAAATTATAGGTTTATGACAAGTATATCCTCTGATGTTACTTTGGGGGATGGGTTTGTTAGCAGGAACTCCTCCCAATGTTTTGTTTTGTTTCTGAAGCTTTATCTTGTCTGTCTCGTTAAACATTTGACTAATACTCTGTTTGATTTTGGAAGTATTCTAATATGACCCAAGATTTGAATAAAGTTTCTCCTGAAAGGTGTGGTGGTTTCATTTTATTAAAAAGGAAATACGATTCTGGAACATCTGTAGTTGTGGACTATCTGTAGTAATGGAATCACAGATCTAGAAATGGGGGAAAGCAGTAATCGTCAATATTAGCTCTTACAGGTCAGTCCCTCAGTTGGTGCTTTAAATGCAAGTCTCATTTAATTTTCAACTGCAAGGGGCATATCAATATTATCCATAGTTTACAGGTGAGAAAATTAACGCTTTTTAGAGAAGTTACGGTAACTTATCTAGGTCAAAGAGCTGGAGAGTCTCAGAAACCTGATCAAACCCAGACCCAACCAACTTCAAAGCCCACTCTGTTAAAACAGGGTTCGTATAGGTGGTGGTACAGATCCAGCTGTGGGACACTCTCGGCTGTATGCTGCTAACGAGATAGGTGACCTGCACAGGTTATACAAGGTCTCTGAGACTCGATCTTCCTCATCTGTCAAATGGGGATGATAAAACCTTTCTCAAAGTGCCTTTAAGACTGGAAATAGTATACTTTTCTCTGCAAGATACCCAGTGTGTGCACTAGGTCATTATTATATTTTAAAATTTTAATTCACTAAGTCTTCCCCATGGTTATATTCTCCTTTAGCATCTGCATGGCCCATTGATAAAGGATTTTTTAAAAAATGCTACTTAATGAGACATCAGGACAATTGGAAGGGTTATCCATTTTCAAAATGAGTAAGGGGGTTTGCTTTGTGCAGGTGGGGGAAAGAGGCACATCTGAAACATAATCAGACTCCCAAAGCCTGATGGGGGAGCAGTGAGAACTAAGGACATTGAAAGGTGGGTACAGTTTCAGTAAGTAGAGAGGTGAGGGTTTTGCAGTAAACATAGTTGAGGTGGAAAGCCTACTGCTTGTCCCTGGGATAAGAGGAGACAAGTTGGGTTCACACCTACAGGTGATGCAGCTACAGGTTAGTGGCAGAAAAGGTCAGAGAAGATACCTTAGGGCCAGATTATAGAAAGCCTTCAGTTTCACGCTAAGGAGTTTACTTAACACCTAAAAATTTTTAAAATCAGAATGGCTATAGGATAAAAGTCAGATTTCTCAAAATGAGCGTTTTTGCTCTGTAAAACACTTAAGATAGCCTGAAGTATCACATCAAAATACATGGTCACTTATTAACTGAGCAAAAGGGGTGGGGATGGAGTGGTTAACCAGGCTCTCTGTGAAACCAAGTATCCCTGTTCCCACAGGCTTGAACATGTGTGGAGAATTCACAGGAACCAGACCACCACTAAGGCAAAATATACTTGACTCATGAGTGTCACACGCTTTTATATTCCCCAGGAAACAAAAACCATTTCCCTTGACTCCCAGATATATAAGGAAGTTTTGAGCTTTTTACCTCCATGTGCGGACCTACCTCAGGGATACATGGGTTCAGTTCCAAACCACTACAATGAAGTGAGTCAATGACTTTTGTTGGTCTCCCAGTACATATGAAAGTTATGTTTACACTGCAGTGTAGTCTATTAAACGTGCAATAGCATTATCTAAACAAAGAGATATACATACCTTGATTTAAAAAAAAAAAAAAAACCTACCTAATTGCTAAACAAAAATCCTAACCATCACCTAAACTTTCAGTGAGTCGTATCTTTTTGCTGGTGGAGGGTTTCTCTTCTGTGTTGATGGCGGCTGACTGATCCAGGGGGACGGTTGCTGAAGACTGGAGTGGCTGTGGCAATTTAAAAAAATAAGACAACAGTGGGGGCACCTGGGTGGCTCAGTTGGTTAAGCGTCCTGGGATCCAGCCCACATCGGGCTCCCTGCTCGGCAGGAAGCCTGCTTCTCCCTCTCCTGCTCCCCCTGCTTGTGTTTCCTCTCTTACTGCCTCTCTCTGTCCGAATCTTTAAAAAAATAAAAACAAAATAAAAAGAGACAACAATGAAGTTTGCCCCTTCGATGGATTCCTTCTTGCATGAAGTTTCTCTTGCATGCCGGTTGACAGCATTTTATTCACTCCAGGAGTCAGTCCTCTCATGCCCTGCTGCTGCTTTCTCTGCGAAGGCTAACTCCTATTGTAAATCCTTTGTGGTCATCTCAACAACCTTCACAGCATCTCCACCAGGGGCAGACTCCAGCTCAAGAAACCACTTTCTTTGGTCATCCATAAGCAGCCATTCTCAGCCACTCCCGTCTTATCAGGAGATTGCAGCAACTCAGTCCCCTCTTCAGGCCCCACTTGGAATTCAAGTTCTCTGTTTCCACCCCATCTGCTGTTACTTCCTCCGCTCAAGTCTCGAACCTTCAGTTTGTAAGAAATGCAATAAATTGCAAAGCCCACTAAAGCAACATACGCCGGTGTTGGGCTATTCTGCTTCCACAACTTTGTACAGAATTAAAGAACATCAAAGTAATTGGAAAAATCAGCCAGTTAAAAGTACTCTGAATGTTTCCTTTGTTACCTTCGCGTGAATAATGTGTTATAATCCGAATCCCTGGCCTGTCTTATGCACCTTCCTTGAGTAGGTAGAATCCACCCGAGATAAACCATCAAGTAAAGGCAACAAATTATAAACTCTTTCATCCATCTTAATCTGCTGCCTTTGCCTTGTCTCCAATATCCTTATCCTTGGCCAGGCCCCATGTAGTTACCATATTGAAATTGCTGAGTATCCCTAATCCTGTGGTGAAACAATGCTTTCACCATTTGCTTGATCTATTTTTTCTTTCCATGACCAAAAGTCAAAGGGAAGTGTTTCCAAATTCTACCTAGTATACCACATTGCTAAAACTCAATTCTACTCACAATTTAAAAAAAGATGCATGAAAACCTGTATTGTATTTTTTCCTGTATTGTATTTGTAAGGAGTGTTATGTCATTGCAACACGTTTTCATTAGCACTGTGCCCGTTTTGATATACTTGTCCACTAAAGTAATGTAAAAGTCATTATTAAGTGTGACACTAAAAAAGCATCATCTTACTAAAACCAAAATTTAGACTGGCACGGTTCTGATATACATCTGTCTTTACATTTTAAGGAAAAAAAAAAATCCTAGTCCAAGCTTCAATCACTTTTATGGTATAGTCTACATTTTACAATATGAGTTATTTGAGAAAATACATTAAAATCATATACACACACAGACTTTTAGACCGTTTTTAAACAAGACTTTTAAAAAAGGGCTTTTAATCTAAATGCTGTTGCTCTGTTTCTGTAGAGTTCTGTAGACTGACATCGTGGCTGGTTATGTTAATGTTGGTTCCTGGAATAAGATTAGCATCTTTTCCTTCAATCAAAGAATCCCACTGATCAAAATCTTCCCGCAGTCCTGTAAAATAGAAATGGGACTATATTAGCATAGTAACAGCTTAGTGCCTCTAGGTGGCAGCATAGCCTCACTAATGACATGATTACAGCCCTGGCCGCTGCTTCTGTGTAAGTGATGGAGCTAGGCACTTGCAGATCAGCCAGGACCCTCAGCATGGAAGTCCACCAAGTGCGCCCAGAAGAACTATTCCCTTTAACAGGTAGACTCGCTGTCTGTGATAAAGAGCATGCAAGCAGCAGAATTAAATTTCTCACACTTCTGTTTGCAAACTGATTTACTGCCCTATTACATTGCAAACCAACTGGAGACAGTTAGAACAGGACTAAGGCTGGATTAAGAGAGTTTTGTCCTAAGCATCACCTGGTTTACGTCATGAAATACTCTTAGTTTCTTACCTAAGTGCTTTTGTAAAAATGCTAATGAAGCTTTGTTGCTAAGACCAAGTGCTACATTTGAATCTATATCTCCTTTTAAGGTGAATATGTGTCCAATTATTTTGCCAGTTGCAAATGTGAAATCAGCAAAATTTTGATGGACTGAACCCCTGAAAGAGAAAGGAGAGTTATAAATCACATAGTTTGACAAACTTATTTCTGTAGTTAGGGTGCAGGAAGGATACTGGCCTCACTGGCTATGTACTGAAAAACCAAGGAAATAAAACCTGTAGATTTGATCTCTTTAGTTGTATTTGTGGGTCACAGGGTGCACGTATAGGGATCTTAGAGTATATTTTCATCTTCCCTTTTAGGTAAACAAAGATTCCAGTCTTCAGCGGCATCTTGGCTTTAGAAGAAATGATTTTCTTTTTTTTTTTTGAGCTGATGCAACGTATTATGTTTTGCAGGGACTGTGTACTCAGAGCCAGAAGCCTATTATATTTGCTTACCAACACCACCTAACTTCGTATCTATTTGATGCTAGTCAAAACACACTGCACATAAGCCTGGGATAAAGTAGATTTAAGGAAAAAAAAACCCTTTTCCTTTTATTATTTAAGCTGGAAGTATCTTCTAGGTATCATTTATGCTGCTCCTTAAATCCACCAACAGCCTAATATCAAGTAGAATGGCCTTTTCCTTGGTGCAGTAGTTTTCTACTGCCTCTCAGACATTTGACACTTTCTTGCAGGTTTGTGTTTTTTTCTTTGTTTCCCTGACCATCTCTTTCTTGTTTGTACCTTCCCTTCTTCCCCTAACCACTCTGTTCTCCACTGGCTCTTCACATACATACGTATAGGCATTTCCCAAGATTCTGTTCTCAAATCAATTTTAACCCACTTGGTGGTCTTATCTGCACAGGTTTCATGTGTAATATGCAAATTTTATATTTTCCCAATGTGTGGCCAGACATCTCTACCCAGATTTCCCTGGCTCAAGCTAAGAGATTATAAGAATACGTCTTTCCAGCACCCCCTCCCCTACCGTGCTCCCCTTCCTCTTTGTTATATTCCTGCTTATAAGCCAACCACCACTCCCAGTTATCTATACTTGAACCAGAGCCATCTGCCTCCCGCTCCTTCTTCCCTGCTTCCAATCACAACATGAATGTCAGAAGCACCAAGAAGCTAGAAAGAGGGTCAGCAGCAGAAGCCCTGATGCTACCAACAGTGGTGGAATGGCCTCAGGAGGAGACCATGGCGGAAGAGAGGAAGGGAGCGGTCAAAACAATGGGAGGAAGGGCGAAGAGTAGGGTTGTAGTACCCCTGGGGGGAGAAACAGGGACGTCCACAAGGTTAAGTTCAAATGGATACAGAGAGCAGGGTCTAAGTGGCAAATAGCCTGCGGGGTCTTTTATGTCCTTGGTAGGGCGAGTTCCAGTATGCTGGTGGGGGTTTGGGGAGCTAGCCTACAGGAATCAAAGTATACATGGAAGTAAGCATGAACTATGAAATATGAGCTAATATTTCCAGGTTCCTAGCAGAGAAAGGAAGAAAAAAAAAAATAAGGTAGAGTAAGAGCCTAGTAAAGAAGTGGCGTTGAGGGAGGCTGGGCATTCTGCATTATTTCTGTTTTAAAATTAAATAGACTTGCCCATCCAAATACTGAAGTCCTTAGCTAACGTGAAGCTAAACTGAGGTCTTTAACTATCTAGATCCTCCTCACTATCTAAAGTCTCTTGATCCTTCCAGACCAATTCTACTCCCTTGTCTGCCAAGCAGCCTGTCCTGAACACCTCAGGCGGAAAAGCCTCCATTCTCTGACCCCATAGCGTTTACTGCCTGCATGGTTTGTGTTTCCTTCCCGCCACCTCTTCTTGTCTTCTTTGAAATAAGCCAGGTTTCAGAAGAGGGATGAGCCCTACCTTGTAACATCACGTTGTGAGTTCAAAACTCTCCTGGGGTTTCTTTTTCACACCCATGATACCAGCATATCGCTGATGCTCAAAGGCATCCCATCATAGCTTTGGGGGAATTTACAAATCCATATACTTTTGAAACAGGTACACACTGCAGATCTCAACAGATGCTCTCCCTTTTTTCCCCAAAGAGTTCCTAGTCTAGCCTGTTGATGGAATACTTCTCCCTACCCCAGCTCCCAAATGCATAAGCCTGCTCTTGTATCCCAATGCAAATTTTAACTATCAGTATAGGAAGGACTTACATTAACACATTTCAAAACATCTGCATTTTAAAAAAGAATAAGCATAAATGCACTTAGACCCTGAAATTATCTCATATTCTCCCTCATGGAAAGTCTAAACAATGCATTTAACGACTCTATCATGCCTACCAAATGGTATCTTTTGGTGTATATCCAAGTTTCAAGTTTCTATTTCAGATGATGAAATAAATCACTTATTAATATTCACCTGATTGTAATCATTTTTCTTTCTTTGCCGGGTGAGTAGCACTTTTTCATTTTTTCGATATTAGCAGGATATTGGAACCGTTCCGAGTTGATAAAAAAGAGGGGCTGAGGAATTCTGGAAAATATTTCATCATCCAGCGGAGCCATCCAAGCATCCAGGGCAATCCCACATCTGCAGGAGTTCGGAGACAATAACAAAAGAAGGCTGGTGACACGCTGATGGACATACGGAATTTCTAATGATGTTAGGATTAATGGGCATACACCATCCTGGTTTACTGTGGGTTATCGCACTGGTATTACACCTCAGTGTGGGAAGGGAATATGATGAGCTTTATAAGGTAGCAGACTTGGAATTACATAATCATTTTCTTTAGGAGACATTTAGGAATTGTGACCTTAAAAAGATAAGAGTATCTTTAAAATGTTTTATCATTTTTGTTACATTGCTTTCAAAATAAACTTTTCAGTAAGAATTTCTCCAAAACTATGGGGTGTCTGAAGACATACAATATATGCATTATTGCTCCCATGTTTCCAGGCCTTCTGGTCACCTTGCAGTCCATTTACTGTGCCTTTTTCACAATTAACTATTGGACCAGTTGCTTTATAGGTAGAGGTACTTCACCTGGTAAGTGTCTGGAGGTTGAAGGAAAACATACAAGGTATATCATTTGAAAATGTAACTTGAGTTTTAAAAGTACGTTTATCCTGGGGTGCCCTGGGTGGCTCAGTGGCCTCTGCCTTTGGCTCAGGTCATGATCCCAGGGTCCTGGGATCAAGCCCCACATCGGGCTCTCTGCTCAGCGGGGTGCCTGCTTCCTCCTCTCTCTCTGCCTGCCTCTCTGCCTACTTGTGATCTCTGTCAAATAAATAAATAAAATCTTGGGGCGCCTGGGTGGCTCAGTGGGTTAAGCCCTGCCTTCGGCTCAGGTCATGATCTCAGGGTCCTGGGATCGAGCCCAGCATCGGGCTCTCTGCTCCGCAGGGAGCCTGCTTCTCTCTCTCTCTCTCTCTCTCTCTCTCTCTCTCTCTGCCTGCCTTTCTGCCTACTTGTGATCTCTGTCAAATAAATAAATAAAATCTTTAAAAAATAATAATAAAAAATAAATAAATAAATAAAATCTTAAAAAAAAAGTAAGTTTATCCTATGTTTCTGGACCTTTTGGACACTCCACTTTATGTGCTAAATGGGCAAAAGAAGAGAATTCCCTTACAGAAACTGATTTTAAAAATTTGTGAGATGAAGTTTCACAAAGGGTCCTACGCATTTTCTAGATGGTTGGTTCTTCATGAGTTCATCTAGTCTGTGATGCCATGGTTCACGAAAGAAGATATTTTTTCAAGTTATAAGACTGGGACCTGGTCCTGACTCTCACCCAAACACTATAATTTAAGACCTCTACCCATTTTTTTTTTAAAAAGATTTTATTTATTTTTATTTTTAATTTTTTTTAAATTACCATCTAATTTATTATTTGTTTCAGGGGTACAGGTCTATTTTTAGAAAGTGCTTACAAAATTTTTTTTAAATTATTTTTATTAACATATAATATGTTATTTGCCCCAGAGGTACAGGTCTGTGAATCATCAGTCTTACACAATTCATAGCACTCACCACAGCACATGCTCTCTCCAATGTCCACCACACAGCCACCCCAACCCTCCCCGCCTCCCTCCCCACCAGCCACCCTCAGTTTGTTTCCTGAGATTAAGAGTCTCTTATGGGGTGACTGGGTGATGGACATTGGGGAGGGTATGTGCTATGGAGAGTGCTGTGAAATGTGTAAGCCTGATGATTCACAGACCTGCACCTCTGGGGCAAATAACACATTATATGTTAATAAAAATAATTAAAAAAAATTTTTGTAAGCACTTTCTAAAAAATATATCAAATATTGTTCTTAATGATGTGATTCAAAAATATTCCCATTTAAATTCCAAATAAAAGAATAACGTTCATTTAAAAAAAAAAAAAAAGAGTCCCATGGTCTGTCTCCCTCTCTGGTTTCATGCCGTTTTATCTTTCCTCTCTTCCCCCATGATCCTCTGCCTTGTTTCTCAAATTCCACCTTATCAGTGAAATCATAAGATAACTATCTTTATCTGACTTATTTCACCTAGCATAATACCCTCTAGGGTGTTATGTGAAATATTAAGTGAAATAATCTTTTATTTATTTGTTTGTGTGTTTAATTTATTTGCGAGAGAGCCAGTGGAGGGAGGAGCACAGGAGGAGGGAGAGGAAGAGAGAAAGAATCTCAAGCAGACGCCACACTGAGTGCAGAGCCCAACCTGGGCTGGTTCTTAAGATCCTGAGCTCATGACCTGAGCTGACACCAAGAGTCAGATGTTTAACTGCCTTAGCCACCCAGGCACTCCAAGACCTCTATCGATCTTAAGGATGGAAAAAAAAAAATCAATTTAAAAATGCCTGGCATATTGGGGAAATCTAGAAATACTGTAAGATACAATACCGATGTCACAACCATTATGTCATAGATTTTATATAGATATAGACATATATATGGATAGATTCTATATATACATATACATATATATTATACATATATGCACATATATATGTATATATATATGGATAGAGTTCCAAGTGAAAATATTAAGCCCTTAAGCAAATATATAAGAATGATGAGGGAAAATATATAGGAGTGGGGAAAGCTTTTAGTAGCAAGCGAGGTAGATGGTTTCTGTCTGGGAACATTCATACAGAGTACTTTATGGAGGCAAAAGAACAGACTTATAAACCCTGGAGGATCCTTTCCTCATTAAGAATTTGATAAATGGTGGCCTAGGTGGCTCAGTGGGTTAAAGCCTCTGCCTTCAGCTCAGGTCATGATCCCAGGGTCCTGGAATCGAGCCCCGCGTCGGGCTCTCTGCTCAGCAGGAAGCCTGCTTCCTCCTCTCTCTCTGCCTTCCTCTCTGCCTACTTGTGATCTCTGTCTGTCAAATAAATAAATAAAATCTTTTAAAAAAAAGAATTTGATAAATATTCTCTCTCACATGGGTTATGGCTTTCTGTCTTCCAGTAACTTAGTTTTCTTTCTCTTCCTTCTCTTACCTGAATCTCTGGTCTTCACTGAGAGTCTGAACAACCGTGGCTCCACCAAAAGAGTGTCCAATAACTGCTATTTTATCCCTGTCGATAGAGTCCTGTATAAAACAGCACAATATATATTAATCACTGTCTCACAGGCGGTTAGAATAGAACGGTTTTTCACATTCTAAAATTTGTGTTCACTGCATGGGCATGGTTAAGTACTTTGATCTCTTGTATAAGAAATGCATACATACATACACTCACATGCACTCACACACACATACACACACGTATACACACACATACATATGCATGGATGTACACGGGCATATATACACACAAATCCACATGTTGGGCATTCGTAGAAGTTCAAAGTAAACTAGGCAAAGTTCCTAGGCACCCACACTTGAAACATTGACATCATTGCTGACTTCTGCCTCTCCCCACTCCACATGTAATTCATGTGTTCATTCCCTGCATATCTATCATGCACCTGCTCTAAGCCAGGCACCATAGACCACTTTCAATGAGCTCCCAGTCTACCGTGGAGGACCAGGTACAGGTATGTGATGCAGATACAACAGCGTTCAACAGGATGGTGCCAAGGAGCACACGTGACAGATAGCTCAGCAGCCCAGGGGTGGCAGTGGGGTCCAAGAAAGCTTCCTGGGGAAGGTGATGCCTGACCTGGGAGAGTAAGCAAGACTCAGGGAGAAGAATGTGTCAGGCCAAGAGGACAGCATGTACAAAAGCACGGAGGCAGGAGAGGGAGGGGCAGACTAAGGGACAACAAACTCTTCGCTGAATCAGGAGAACAGAGCATCATCTTCTGGCTGAACTGAAGTACTTCTTGTTCCTTCTATCCCATCCTCCATGCACAATTTCAGGTCTTTGTTCATGCGGTCCACTTCGACAGTCTTCTACCCCCTCTCAATAGTCTGTTGAAAACTTCTGACCACCACTGCAGGATCAAGCTCAAAATATGCAAGAGCCAGCCCGAAATTTAACTACTTCCACTGGACGTATTGAGTTGAACCAGAGAATTTACTCTTTTGGTGGCTCTTGGCAATTTCATATCTCATGCAACCTAATGCATTCCTCGTAGCTGTACTACTTCGCGTATCTTTTTTTTTTTCTTTTTAATTTGCAGCCCTCTGTCATGTCAAGCCTTGCATTACAGCAGAAAAGCGGATGAAGAGGAACAATGAAGAATGACAGGACAAGGAACATGGCTTTTTCTTAAGCTCACCTTCAGTTGCTCCACATCAAACTCTAAATCTAAGACATTCTTCACTGGCCTTCCACGATCAATGTCCAGAATCAAATCGAGAGCTTGGGAACACTCCTTTGCTCTTTTCTGTACCTAAGATGATGATCAGAAAAAGGAAATGACAAAGTAAAAAGCTGTGGCACTTATTTTAGAGTCTGCATAGGTGTTGCATGTGGGAAACCTGGCTGATTGCTTCTACACTGGAAATGTCTAAGTCATTAGTGACTGGAACATGACCAGTGCCTTGACGTGGGCTCCAGCTTTGCAGGTTATAGCTGAATCCAAATCCTAGCTCTGGTGCTTACCTGCTGTGTGACCTCAGATGAGGTACACAACCTCTCTGAGCTTCCGTTTGTTGTATGGCAATGCCTACCTCGGTGAAATGTGGGTGGGATTACATGCAAGGACATATATATGAAACATCCACTGCAAAACCTGGCACAGAGGCAAAAGCCAGTGTGCTTTCTCTTACCTCATCTTCCAGACACTCTTGTGAAAAAGATACTGTTATTATTCATTATATTGTAACAGATCAAACAAAGAGGTCAAGCACAGTAAGTAACTTGTCTGAGATCAGCCCACCCTGAAGTGATGGCACCTGCATTCAAACACAGATCTTACTACTTATTCCATATTGCATCTGTCTTTAATATTGTCTTGGAAGGGAGGATCTTTGTCAATTTCTTTTCTAGCACGTCTGAGATTCTAAAATGAGCAGTTCTACTGCAAAAGATTTCTGAATATGTACCGTCTTCTCTCAGGATATGTATGTCTGTCTTTGTTTTCACTATGATTCAGACTTTTCATTAAGGGAACTGTGTCTCTCAGAGAATCTTCTGACAGGTCTTTGGGGGGATGGGAAGCAGGAGAGCAAGGAGCTCTCCCGGTAGCACATAAATGACATGAGCAAGCCTTAATCCGTTTGCATATACGTTTTAGTCTCCAGGACCCCTCCCCTTCGGCTGCCACGTACCTGCTCACTTCGTACAGACATCTCCTCCTCCTCTGTTTTGAGGCTTTGGAGATAGAGCCAAGACTTGTTTCCTATTTCTGCAGCAGACTGGTCTTGGAAATAGTAAGTCGCGGAGGCGGATCCATCTCTGCAATCAAACAGAGTCAATGCCTTCCCCTCGCTCTTCCTCGCCTTGGTCCCCTCGCTGCTCCCCATCCCCAGCTTCCCTCTGAGCTTTCTGACTTCCCAGTCTTCTTCCACTCTCTGTTTGTTTTCATGTCAAAGAGGCACCCAAGAAAATGTCTTTGCTACAGGTCAAGTACACCCTTTCCATCTCCTAATTCTAGGAGGTCAGCTGGAGACTCCTGCTGGAAACCGAATCCCAGGGCTGCCACTTACCCACTGTGTGGTTTGGGGCAAATTACTTACCTTTTCCAGCTTCATTGCCTTCTTCTTTCAAACAGTGATAACAGTAACCATTTTGAAGGGTTCTTACAAAGACTAAATGATGGTGCACGAACAGGGCACACAATAAACACCAGAAATGCTAGCTGCTTTTTAACTCTTGATAGTTTAACCCAGTCTCCTTTTTGTTTTGTTTTGTTTTGTTTTTTTTCCTTCATCATGTAACCACAGTTGACAATTCCACTGATTTTTTTTAATAAATATTTTCTGAAAATTAGAGCCCAGGTGACCTACCTGTGTTCTACAGCAGCAACTATGAACCCATGGGATGCCAGATCAATGCCAATAGCAGAATAAATTGTCCTTCAAAACAAAAGGAGGAAAGCATTAAACTACCAGCCATGCCTAGGTAGGGTCCGCTAATAAACCTGGGAACATGGAGCCATTATACCCCTGTAGTAATGCCCGGGGGGTAAACCAGATGGCTGTGGTTCTCAAAGCTCTGGTCCTCAGGGTATATTTGACAACATCTGGAGGTATTTTCATTATCATGATGGGCAGAGGGTGCTACTGGCCTCTAGTGGGTAGAGGGATAGCGCTAAACATCCTAGAGCACACAGGACCACCCTCCACTGTAAGAAATTATTTCCTGCAAAACTTTTTTTGTAGTCCTGGATGCCTGGGTGGCTTGGTTGGTTAGGCCATGGCCTTCGGCTCAGGTCATGATCCCAGAGTCCCAGGATCGAGTCCCGCATTGGGCTCCTTGCTCTGCCGGGAGCTGCCTTCTCCCTCTGACATTCTCCCATCTCATCTTTCACTCTCTCTCTCTCAAATAAATAAGTAAAATCTTTAAAACACACACACACAAAATGACAACAAATGTCGGTAGTCCCAAGATTGAGAAATCCTGATGCAGTATTCTAAATATCACTTTTGAGAGTTCTGGGCTTTAATCTTGGCCTTACTACTTATCAGCTATATGACTTTAGGTAATTATATTCCTTGTCGGCACCTGTACAATGGGACTAATAATGCCTTTGCTTTAGAACAGTTGTAAAGTTTTCGCAAGACAGTGTATGTAGGAAGGCAATGCAGTGTGGTGCTTAGGAGAATGGGACCTGCAGTCCGATCTCTGTGTTTGGTCCACCACTGATGAGCTGTCTGCCCTGGGGAAGTCACTGACCCTTCCTCTGTAATGGCAGGGTACTTGGTGGGATTACTGTAAAGGATCAAGTAAGTTAATACATTTTCAGTGCTTATAACTATGTCTAAAACAGGGTAAATACTGAACACATGTCAACTCTTATTTAAATGACTGGACACAAAGAATCACGTGCTAAGCAACTGCATTCATACCCCCTTTCCCTTCTTCTCTCTGCATAGTCTTCTCATTTGCACTCAGTAGGAAAGGGCAGTAGAGAACCAAAGGGAGGTAGTAGCAACTCTGTCTTCTACTGTTGAAAAAACACAACCTACTTAGGGAGGGATCAGCAAACCTTCTCTTGTCAAAGGCCAGGATGTAAATATTTCCAGCTTGGTGGGCAGTACAGTATCTGTCACAGCTACTCAACTCTGTTGTTGTAGAACCGAAGTAGCCACAGGCAACGTAAAAGCTGGAATGAATGTGACTGTATTTCAATAAAACTTTATTTATAGCAACAGGGAGCAGGCTGGAATTGCCAACCACTGGTCAAGTAGAAATTAAATAACTAGGTGGGCAACAATTAAAGTACCAAAGAAAATTTCTTTTGATTTATCTGTTTATTTACTTATTGAGAGGGAGAAAGAGAGAGAGCATGAGCAGAGGGAGGGACAGAGGGAAAAGGAGAGGGAGAGAATCTCAAGCAGACTCCCTGCTGAGTATGGAGCCTGCTATGGGACTCGATCTCATGACCCTGAGATCATAACCTGAGCCAAAATCAAGAGTCACATACTTAACCCACTGAGCCATCCAGGCTCGCCCCCTAAAGATAATTTCTTATTGCAGATACTCCCCCAACTTCTTGCCAGCTAAAATCCACCGATTTCTGAAAGTCTTTCTAATCCTCTGAGGTAGAAGAAGGGTAGGCAGCTGAAAGGATGGAAGAGGAGAGGGAGTGGAGGTCATGAAAAATGTGCCACTCCGAGGTCATGCCACAGAGAGCAGAGCTGATTCAAGACCCCACTCTAGAGGGGCACTCTAGAGGGGCAGTGCCCCTGCCCCTCTAGATCTATCAGCACCAGCTAAGCTTCCTGTGAGCAGAACCCAGTGACTGGGCAGTATGGGCACTAATGTAGGTCCATTCTGGTGAGATGCAGGACTCCTTTGATGAGCAACTTCCAATCAAGCATCCCCTCGGTTGGCCTGGTCTCATGTCTCTTTGAAGTGTGCTGTAATCTGAGACTCTGTACCGAGTCTCACCATTCCCCATCTCCTTCCCGTGCGTCCAAGCTGCATCATGATCTGAAGGTTCTCCCTATCTTTTCCTGCTCTGTTCCCTCTATCCTTCATAGACATTTCTCTCAATAAATGTCTTTTACAGGTAATCCAATCTTGGTGTCAATTTCTCAGAAGGCCTAACCCAGGGGATGGTTTTCAGACTGTAAATATTACAACATACAAGGGCTACAGCCAAAAGTGTGAATCCTTCTCTTCTTGTCATGAGGCTAGTCCCCATGAGCTGGAAGGAAGGAAGAAACTACTTGACAGGATAGGCCTGGACTGATGAACAGACCACAGCCGAAGGCTGAGGAACCCCAATTCCTCCAAGACAGGACCCAGTGTGATACTCTAAAATCTGCTCTTCTTTTGGGGGGGGTGGGATGCATTCGGTCATTGGTCCTTCGGAATTCAAATTGTTCAGCCTTTCAAACATTACCGGAATGCTCCAAGACCATGAGAAAAAACAATTAGTGGATATTTTTCCCCAGTCCTCAGAGGGGAGTTCCAGTCTGCCGGAGTTGTCATTGAACCTAGACAACAATGAGACATGATCATTAGTGTTTTCTCTGACCTGAATGTTCCTGGGTAATTTAACTTACATCTTCTTAGTGCAAATCCTGACCCACGGAATTCATACTTATGTTTTTAATGTACTACTAGTCAATTCATTAAAAAGTCTGCTACTAGATACCTACCGACCAAGGACCTGAAGCATGTAGTTTTTCTCAAGACCATAAAATCATTAATCATCTGTTCTCACTGCCAGCTCTGTGCTTAAGATAAGACAGTCTCCTACTTACAGGTGTATTCAGGAAGGCTATTCCTTAGTGCCAAGCCCAGGTGTTGGCAGAACTTCAAAGAGAATATTCCGAAACTAAAATGAACTGCAGGAGCATTACACTGAGAACCAGAATCTTCGAATCAGGGACTCCTTCCCTTCTAATTTGGTTCTGATCAAGAGGAACACACCATTGACTTCATACTCAGATGTGGTCTTGGATGCCGCTCCGCTACTTATTACTGACCTTGAACAAGTTCCAAGAACTCTGGAGTTTCCCATTCTTCTTTCATAAAACAGAGCAGATGGTATCTTTTTTTTTTTTTTAAAGATTTTATTTATTCATTTGACAGAGAGAGATCACAAATAGATGGAGAGGCAGGCAGAGAGAGAGAGAGAGGGAAGCAGGCTCCCTGCTGAGCAGAGAGCCCGATGCGGGACTCGATCCCAGGACCCTGAGATCATGACCTAAGCCGAAGGCAGCGGCTTAACCCACTGAGCCACCCAGGCACCCGAGCAGATGGTATCTTATAGGGCTTTTGTGAGAATGGTATCAAAGCAGGACATATATGCAAAGCACTCATCTCGTGACATCAGTAAGCAACTCAAAGCATGAAAGATACTGTCTTCCTTCCTGCACTTCTCAACTGCTCTTGTCATCGCTACCTTCAGTGATTTGTGTTCCATTTTCTCCTTCATTAGACAGAGCTGCAGTCATGAAGACTGAGGATTGCTCTGGAAGTGATTTGTAACTTACTCAGCACCATACAGAGGTGTAGTGACATTTCCATCATTTCTGTTGTAGAGGGGTTTTTAAGAGAACTCCACGGAGAAATTTAAAATAAATGCCAGAAGTTGTAGGTAGTTTTGAGAGGGAAGTTTGAAGACATGGTTAGCCCTGGCCCAACAGTAGTGTCTGAGCAAACAGATAAGGAAACATCTATACTGGTGATAGGTAGACAAACGAAGTCATGAATGCCCAGCAGGTTGTCTTGGTGAGAGAACCTGGTACTTGGGGATGGGTGATGGGAATGAGGATGGAGTCCCCTCACTTACCATAGGGGAGAAATTGGCTTTCCCTTTCCTACAAAGCATCCAGGGCATGGGGCATGACAGCCAGCCTGCTTCTTACTCACCAGATTACTGCTCCTCCACAATATGTGAGCAGGAAAATTAAAGACCAGCCAGAGACAGATATTACAGGCAGTTGGAAAATCTCACACTTCCACTCCCTCCATCTCCCCCCATATATGTAGAACAAAGCAAATGAGAACCCTTGATTCTCTGATGGTTATCTGGGCTTTTAAGAAACACTTTGTCTGGGGTACCTGAGTGGCTCCGTGGGTTAAAGCCTCTGCCTTCGGCTCAGGTCATGATCTCAGGGTCCTGGGATCAAGCCCCACATCGGGCTCTCTGCTCGGCAGGGAGCCTGCTTCCCCCTCTCTCTCTGCCTGCCTCTCTGCCTACTTGTGATCTCTCTCTGTCAAATAAATACATAAAATCTTAAAAAAAAAAAAACAAAAAAAACCCCACTTCGTTTTCTGAAGAGAAGTTTAGACTAGAGAAAATCTACTTTTATCTTTGCCTGAAACTTCTGCTGTTTTCCAGCTTTTCTTATATTCTAGAGCCTACAAAGCAAGATCAATGGGAATCTTACCAAAAAATAAGCTTAGTATTTTGCCCATAAGCCAATGTGTTCCAAGATATTTACTAAGACCAAAAAAATATTCTTTGTTTGGGATCCAAAGGGTGTCAGAGTGGTAGTCCTCCTCTTGGGATGGATAATACAAACGCAAGAAGGTACCCTGCAGAGGAAAGAAATTAACGTACTTTTAGTGAGGTTCCTTCTCCATTATGTTCCAATAGCTATTTTGCACATTTAGTTAGTGAAGACCCAAATACTTCTGCTGTTCACAGAGAGGTCCAGAAAAAAAAAAAGTTAAGCTGCTGTGGTGACTGAACACAGTAGAAAGAGAAGTAAAATAGAACAGTATGCTTTCTGAGTGAAAAGAAAGCACAAGCACGTTGGTTTCAACCATTATGGATGGAGAAAATAAAGAGAATTTAAAGATAAATTGGTCAGGTGACAGCAGCAAATTGGGGAATGACTTAACTTGCGAAAGGCTTCCAATGGGACAAGATAAATGGCAACGTGAGTCATTCACAGGTGAGGGCAAAGACAGGTTTCAAATCATTTTAGTGGGCAATACTAACAGTCAATATTAGATTATAAGGCTAAGTGGTATTAATCAAAGCATTACCTTCTTAGTATAATCAAACATCAAGTCTGTACAACCAACAGAGTAAGATCCATTTCCTTTGGGGATTTTAGATTGGCCAACGCTTGCAGCAGCCATCAGAGCTTGTATTTTATTGGCCCATGCTGAAAAAAAGGTAAATATTATCTCGCTGTCCTTCATTACACACCAGACTTTATTATGCAAAAGGAAATTCCAAGGGAATGAAGTCACACCCCTTAGTTTCTGGTCTCCTTCATTTCTTTACCCAACTAGCAAAACACAAATAATTATTAAGGGCCCGATGTAAGCAAAGTATTTTGTGGGGATACAAAAGCAAGGTGGACACAGCCCTTTCCCTAAGGTACTTCAGGCTATCACCTCCTAATACTTTCAGCCTTGTCCTTAGCTTCTGCTCTGATTCAGATCATGTCAAAGACCGTTTTTCCCAAACATGAACCTTGGAGCTTGGACATGCAAGCTCTTTAGCCTTAACCCAATTCTAATGACTCAGAAAAGCTCTGCTTATTAAAGTTTGAAAAGTACTAGGCAAACAAACAAACAAACAAACAGCACTAGGCTGAGGTACCAGACCACCTGGTCGGACACACGGGTCAACAACTGATAGTTCAAAGGTAAGGAGGGAGTTCCAAGGAAAGCAGGAGATGAATGGACCGGAGCATTAGAGCTAGGTGATCCTGGTAAGGATCCCAGCTAGACTTGTGATGCTGTGATGCTCTGGCGTAGGCAATTTACTCCCCTCTCTGATCCTCCTCTGTGAAGTGGGGCAAAAAGCACTTGACTGGCCTGCAGGACAGTTGTAAGAATAAAGTGCTGATGAAAGCCAAGGTCCTAGCACAGCACACAACACATCATCAGCAGACAACTGGTATTATGTGTTCCTTACCTAGAATTAGCTAACTCTGACTACCCAAATTTAAGCCCTCAGGGGAGGGTTAGCAGATCTAAACTATATCATACCCTTTTCCCTCTGGGCAGATCCAAAATCCAAGGTGTTTCCTCAGACATAAAAACAAAACAAAAAAAACAACTTCACCTTTAAGGTGAACATTTTTAGTCCTATTTAGAAAGGCACTTTCTTTCCCATTTAAGATGTTCTACCAAGCCATGTTCTGTGGTGTAACAGGGAGACATTAATCCATAGGGAGATACCACACATGACTGTCCCTCCTTGAGAAGCAGCGCTGTTCTGCTGTGACCCCACCCACATCAGCCATGATGGGATAGTACCGGGCTTGAGGGGGAGGACTCTGGCTCACAGAGTTTGAGGAAGAGTCCCAGAGAGCCCACAGCTGCCTTGGAGGTGCCACCTCTGAAAGTAAGAGTTTAGTTCTAGAGCCATGGGAGGGTTCTGAGTCACACAAAGTTTCTCTTGTGAGATCTCCATTCCACATAGGCTCAGGGAACTTTTCTCAATCACCTGGGAGTACCCAGGTTCTCTAAAACCCGCCCTCCCGCAAAGTCTCCTCACTCAACCTTCAGGAGCCACAGGTCAAGGTGAGGCTATATGGCTGTCTAGTCTGAGACACTTGACCCCTCGGGAGACCTAGAGCTGACCTGGGTTGGGGTGTAAGTCTACAGAGCCCTGTGGCTGTTTGGTGCTGGCAGGGCCAGGGGTGGGGGGGTGTAGGAAAGTTTCATCAGCCTGCAGCTAATCCAGTCACAGTCCTGGATTTCCTGTTCTTGAACCATCTGTTAGATCAGGGCTCATCATGAAGGATGAGGCAGGAGGAGGCTTGTCAGGTAGAATTGGGCTACCCTCTAGAGGATACAGTTTGTGGTTCAGAATTTATACATGTCACGTCCTATTTTTTTTCAACCTTTGTTTAAGAGGAGCATTGGAACCGATTCAGGGCTATGAATCTTGTTACACATTTCCGGTGGGGTTCATTTGTCAAGTATTCCTGATACCCATTCCTGGGATTTGAGATGAATTGTACACATGCTAGGAACATGGTATTTCCTTACATAGCTTCATATCCTCCACTCGCAAAAAGGATATCTCTAGCTCATACCTCACCTGCATAACCCTACTTTCTATATATTCATTTGGTTAGAAAAATACAAACAACTATCCATTACTTTAACCCTTTATTCAATAAATGATTTCTAGTAATTATCAAAATATTTTTGAACACTGAGAATGGGGCACTGGGTTCAAGGGTGAGGCTATAATGATGAATAAAGTAGTGTCTGTTTCCCCAAGTTTCTGCCTGTCCAATGCCAGCTTTCCAATGATTTTCAACAATGAAGGGGATATAAAATGTGTTTTGAAATTCCCACGCTGTACCAATAAAAAGTACATGATGTAAATGTCTCTTCACTGATAATCCTCTCACGGTGTAAGATGCTCCTTGTTTCCAATCCTTAGAAAAGGTAATGGGAAAACTAATTCAACTAGGCTGGAAGCTCCTTGAGCTTGTCCACAAACTCACTGTCTTAGTCACCAGTGCCTCAGCTTCCTGGTAAGTGTTGTTGAATGAGTGCACCTGTGAGATATTACACCATTCCCCATGCAAATGTAGACACAACATATAGTCCTTCCTAGGGATGCCTTTACTTTCCTAGCTATGGAACAGGGCAATATTTATCAGGCACAGAGTGATGAAAGCTTTTTGTAAATGTTACAATAAGGAGTCACCCGTCAAACCTGAGCAGCTAGATCCAGAGTGACCAGGCATGGGGCTAGACAGTGTGACACCATTCAGAAGCTGCCTACACGGTTCACCTGAGGGGAAGCTGGCTACAGAAGATGATGCAGCACAATGCTCCGGGATCTGCAGGCATTCACAAAGCTCTTTGCAGTCAGGGTCCTTCTTAGTGAAGGCACATGTCCTTGTCTAGAAACGGCTGCCTCACTCCGGCCACCTCTTCTGGGCTTGACTCAACCTCTGCCTCTTTTTCTTCCCTCCCACTACAAGGGAAGAACAAGCAAGAGATGCGCGCCCATTCTCACCCAGAGCTCTTCAGCTTGTCTTTTCCTCTCATTGTGAGGACAGTGGAAACACCATTCCCCTCTGGGCCCCAAGACCCTAACCTGCCATTTTCTCATCTCCTCCCCACAGGAACCAGAACCAAACCTGTTGATCAAGACAACTGCCTGTCCTTCCTCTTCCACGGGAGCAGGTTTTGCGGTTGCCTCTGAGGGAACCCCAAGGGGTTGTGTCACTGCGCCTGCGTGGGGGCGGGTTACGGTGGTGAGGGGGCCGGGTTGAGGAAGTTTTCTACAGTGGTTGTGAGCTGAGCTTCTGGTTTACCTGAAAATGCCTCACTTGGTTCTGTCCTGCCGTCATGAGGTTGAAGAAGACGGGAGCTTCTTCAGTTTCGGTTGGAGTGAGGAGAAAGGGAGGCTTTGTTCCGTGCCCCAGAACACAAGGCCTCCATAAGCCTCTTTGTAATTAACCTTAGTTAAAAGTCCACACGTGCAACTGCTCTGGGGTCAGTCGAGTCTGGCAATGGGTCAGTTGCTCAAGCCCTTGAACAAAGAGACCTCTTACCTGATGATCTAATTTGGGCAACAGGATTTAGGTCTTGCCAGTCAATAGGATGGACCAGTGCGAGGCAGCTGCAGAGGCAGAAAAGCGCATGCACTTTGGGTGGTAACATCTTGGAAGCTGCGCAGCAGTTTCAGCTTAACTTTCTTCAAGGCAGGTTATTAAAAGAAAAAAAAAACATGCAATAAAGAGGACTTAAATAGGCTGAGAAATCAGTGCGATTAAGGTACCAGCAACATGACTTCATATATATTGTTAAGGGAGGAAGGCACATGGTCTGAGCTGGGTTTTTATTTTTTTAAGATTTTATTTATTTATCTGACAGAGATCACAAGTAGGCAGAGAGGCAGGCAGAGAGAGAGGAGGAAGCAGGCTCCCTGCTGAGCAGAGAGCCCGATGTGGGGCTTGATCCCAAGACTCTGGGATCATGACCTGAGCTGAAGGCAGAGGCTTTAACCCACTGAGCCAACCAGGCACCCCTGAGCTGGGTTTTTGAAAGGCATCAGGGAGGCAAAATCTTTGGTAATGCTGGAAGGCAGAGCACAGAAATCACACTTCTAGCAGTCACAGGAGGGTGCTGGTCACGGATTCTCTAACTCTGAAGCAGTTTGCTTTGGTTAAAAATTGCATCAAGGGGAGCCTCCATGGCACAGTCAGTTAAGCGACCAACTCCTGGTTTCAGATCAGGTTGGGATCTCAGGGTCGTGAGATCAAGCCCCAAGTGTTGGGCTCTGTGCTCAGCACAGAGTCAATGCTTAAGATTTTCTCTCCCTCTGCCCCCTGCCCCGATAAATAAATAAATAAAACTAAAAAAAAAAAAAAGAAAGAAAGAAAGAAAGAAAAAGAATAGCATCAATAATTGTAACAATCATAGATCACATTCATAATAATATCCATAGGCATGTCTAGCACATTTGCAAACGCTCCGTAAGTTTTGGCTGGTGTTTCCATCAGAGTTATAAAATATCATATGGCTGTAGCTGTGACTGTTTTGGTGCTGATGGTATTTTTATTTTTGGTGATCTCTATAATCCTCCTACCCTGAAACCTTCCCCGAGGCAGAGGTCAGGTCTTATGTACGTTCCCACTGCCTCACGGAGGGCCTGGCATGAAGTGGTGTTGCCTGAATGTTTGTAGAATTCATGAATGAGTATCTATAGCCTCACAGACAGCATATTAGACTCGATAGTAAGAAATGATATTACAATTGGGTGCTATACTAACAACTTATTAGCAAAAACCACCTGGTATGGGTTCCTCAACTCTACCCTATTGTACAAGTTTGCCCTTGGAAAAAACTGACTTATCTCTTCACCGATAGTAACTTGCTAACGGATTTCTCCCAGATGTATTCCTATGCTTGAATACTTACACAGAATTCATAGACATATATACATACATACATACACATAAATATATGTATATAAAAGTTTTAAAATTTGTTTGTAGTACTTCATTTGAAGATACACTTTTAATTTGATAGTATGTTTTGAGTCTTTTCATATGAGTACCTAGCACTGTAATTTGCCTTTTTATTTTAAAATGGCACTTAGGCGTTGCTCAAAAAAGTCTATTCACTGGGGCGCCTGGGTGGCTCAGTCAGTTAAGCACCCAACTCTTGGATTCGGGTCAGGTCATGATGTCAGCGTCCTGAGACTGAGCCCCAAATCTGGCTCTGCACTCAGCATGGAGTCGGCTTGAGATTCTCTCCCTCTCCCTCTGCCCCTCCCCTTGTTCTCGCTCTCTTGCTTTCTCTCAATAAATACAATATTTTAAAAAAATGTTTGTTCACTAAATAACTAACAACATTGCCAACATTTGGAAGCTTATTATATGCCCAGCATTTTTCAGTTTTTGGCAAGGCTATCTTACTCAGTCATCACTACACAATCTGTGAAGGAGTTTTAATGATCCCCACTGTATTGATGAGGAAACCGAGGCAAGGAGAATTTTACTCATCACACAGTTAGCAAGGGCTGGAGGTGGGGCTTGAATCCAGAATATCTGAGTCCCTGCTTTTATTTATTTATTTAAAAGATTTTATTTATTTATTTGACAGACAGAGATCACAAGTAGGCAGAGAGGCAGGCAGAGAGAGAGGAGGAAGCAGGCTCCCCGCTAAGCAGAGAGCCTGATGCGGGACTTGATCCTAGGACCCTGGGATCACAACCTGAGCCAAAGGCAGAGGATTTAACCCACTGAGCCACCCAGGCGCCCCTGAGTCCTTGCTTTTAACCACAACACACCAACTTTGGGTAGCCCTGATTTCTCTTGCCCCTAGAATGATAATCTTCTGAAGTTAATGAACACATGACTCTTTCGATGATGCTCTTGTGTTCAGGAACTTCCTGGATTGAAAAGAGGCCTTAATAAAGAGCTAGAAACTGTTCTCTAAAGAGATGAGCATCTGTCTCATTGTTCTTGCCCTAATTGCTATTTGAAGCCACATGCCAGAACCCTTGGAAACCGCAGAATACTGTGTATGAATCCAAAGAAACAGCTACCGAGTTTTCCAAATAAGCAACAGAAGTTGAACCGAGGTTCTCTGCTCACCAGCCTCCAGCACTCCCCTGCTGCTGGACCATCACAAATGGGTTTCCCATCCAATAACATCATCCACAGAAAGTATTTACAGGGACATGAGGCTTGAGAAAATTCCACCCGCGGTGCTCACAGCCCATGACTAATAAGAGGAGTGTCATTTGGCCATTTGGAAAATCACGGGGCATGAAAATGAGAAAAATGAAGGCAAAGTGAAACACATAGGGAGGTCAACAGAGATTTTTTTGGGAATATCACACTAATGTAAAGGAAGTTAGCTTGGTCACAGCTCCTCAGTGTTTGTGACACGATCCCTGTAACCACCTCAGGAAGAGTTAGAGACAGCCAATTGTTGGGAGGGCTTCCCTAAGTCCTCTGAGCAGGACTGGGGTGCTCTGCCCTCCCTGGCTTCCTGAAAGACCTATGCCACTGCCATCGCCTGCAGTCCTCAGAGCGAAGCAGGGCAGAATTAAGGCCTGGTGAAATGGCACTCGGAGTTCCAACCTGACCTCATGCAAGCCACAGTGGCTCTCAGGGAACCTTTATTCATAGTGCCTGGGGCACCTGGGTGGCTCAGTTAGTTAAGTGTCCCACTCTTGATTTTGGCTCAGGTTGTGATCTCAGGGTCTTGAGATTGAGATCCAGTGGGGCTCCAAGCTGGGCATGGAGCCTACTTGAGATTCTCTCTCTTCCTCCATGTCCCCACCTCCCTCAGCCACCGGCTCAAGCTCACATGCTTTAAAAAAAAAAAGAGCATACTGATTGATTCCTGAGTCCTACCCCAGACCTACTGACTCAGAATCTTTAGGCATGTCTGGGCATCTGTACTTTAGTTCCTGAGGGATCCCCACACAGGTATGCCCAGAATATAATATTTGGAAACTGCTGCAACGGAATGAAAAGAATACTACTTATTTATTATTTTTATTTATTTATTATTATTTTTTTTTATCTGAGTAAACTCTAGTCCCAATGTGGGGCTCGGACTCATCACCCTGAGATCAAGAGTTATCCACTCTTCCAACTGAGCCTCCCAGGAGCCCAGAGAGTACTATTCATTTAGAGGTTCTTGCCAGCCTATCATGCATGCTGTCTGATCTCGCCCTCAAAGTAGTAACCCTCTAAATAATTTAATAATTGGGACACCTGGGTGGCTCAGTTGATTGAGCGGCTGCCTTCGGCTCAGGTCATGATCCCAGCGTCCTGGGATCGAGTCCCACATCGGGCTCCTTGCTCGGCAGGGAGCCTGCTTCTCTCTCTGTCTCTGTCTGCCACTCTGTCTGTATGTGCTCGCTCTTGCTCTCTCTCTGACAAATAAATAAATAAAATCTTTTAAGAAAAATAATTTAATAATTTAATAATTGGCGGCCTCATTTCTTCATTCATGTGTTCATGTCTTCATGTACTCAATTTTCAGAATGCCAATGTGTCAGTCTATGCTTGGGATAAAAAGATTTCTAAATTTTTTTTAAAAAAAGATTTTTTAAAACAAATGTGATTTTTAGCTTCAAACTTCCACTGGGTTGAGATGAGAGCCTTTCAAACAATGGTGATGAATGCTGTAACAGATTCTTTACAAAACATGGTGGGAATAAAGCTCTAGTGGACATAACAGAGAAGCAGATACTAGCGCCCTGCATTTTTCATTTTGGGGGAAGAAGAGCAATGGAGGACAGGCTACGGCTCCTGCCTGAAGTCACAGGGTCACCATCTGCAGGCAGGACTGGAGGGCAGGCAGGCCTTCTTTCTTTGACCCCCGTGGACCGAGTGATCGAAGGACCCAAACTGGATGCCTCTCCCTCCACCTTCCCAGAGCCACAGAAGGCACTGCCTTCCACTGCTGCCTCAGGCCAGTGTGCTGTGTTGGAGGTGGGGGGGCAGACTGTGCCAAGACTGTCTCCGGCTGGTAGCAAAGCAACGGCGTCCAAAGCCATGGACATCTTCAACAGTTTCCCTACAGTCAAGAAAGGAGGCCTTCTCTGGGCCTGGCTCCTCACTGGCACCAGAGAAGAAGGGGCTTTCCTACCCCAGCGAGCAGAGGGTCCTGGGCCTGGGCAGTCAAGCCACGGAGCCACCAGTCACATGGAAGGCCACCCCCTCCACTCTGCCAGCGTTCTGTACAGGTCTCCACGTGGGCATTCTGCTGCCTCTGCCATGAGGCTCTCTTGACAGAACTGCTTCACCCAGTGGCCTGTGAGCTCCTCCAGGACAAGGATTGGTCTCATAGGTCACTTACTGTTATAACTTAACAAAGGGCCCAGTAGAGAGCAAGCACTTGGGAGATATTTCTTGAATGAGCAGGAAGGATTCTATCCTCTTTTTGGTGTGGACTACCAGGTAGCCCAGACACATTCCCCAATGATTTCACACCAGGGGTGACTTCCCCACACACTGAAGTGGATAGGGGTCAATGGCCTGGGCTTCAGCGCCTAGAGCCCAACTGCCTGGGTATGAACCATCAACTTGATGCTAGCAGTGTGAGCCCTTGCAAGCTAAAGAGTCCTTCTGAGCCTATTTCCTTATCTGTAAAATGGGGCTGAGGATAAAGACAACCCAAGGTTAAATGATGAATATATGCAAAACAGTGTTTTTACATGTAGGTAAATGCAAAGGTTAGCATACTCATTTTGTATTGCAACTGGCCTACCTTGCCCCTAGGTAAGTAGTTGCTTAATAAATGTTAAGGAAGTAAGAGCTAGTGCATCAATCAAGACCTTGAGACAGGAACAGGAAGGCATCCTTGACCATCATCCCTTTGTCCATAGGTGGTTCTGCTGAATAGGTCTAATGGGATTCATTAAGGGCTCTAACAACCCCTAAACACTGTAATTAGCATGCCTCCTCCATTTCTTGGGGAACTCTATTCACTGGCCTTCTTATCCTCTGTAGCCTGCTAGGCCCCTCCTAAGGGTTGGGGTACCTCTTGTCCTCTACCCTATCCTATTCAAGACTTATGAAATGTTCCTCCTTTCAGCTCCTTACTTGGCTTCTCAAGGTAACAGCTCTCTAGTTTAAACAAGCTGCTAAGAGGTTCTGGTCTGCTCATGAGGCTTTCCTCATCAACTTCTGAATAATAGTCCTTTCTTTTAGCCAAGGTCTCCTGGGGACATGCTATCAAAGCCCCTGAAAATTTACTCTAAAGGGAAGAATCATATACTTTCGGGAAGAAATGCTTTGGAGGAAAAAAAAAAAAAAAAAAAAGACCTTTCAAAAGTCCGATCCTGTGGGCAGTAACCCATCCTGGTTACCCCAGCCCCCTCTGGCCACCCTTCTTCCCACCAGCGTGAGTGAGGCTGCCCTCTATCATTCAGCCCTGCAGTGAAGAGATAGTCTAAACCATGAGTCTGAATTACTCAGAGTATAGGTTGTGATGTAACTTCTGTGTTTGAGAGAGCTAGGTAATAGACCATACTTAAGGGATGCAAACAGTTCTCTTCTGGAGATGCAATTTCTTCTCATTATGAAAAACAAAAGTGGGGGGCCACTTGGGTGGCTCAAGGAGCGGGTGTCTGCCTTCAGCTCAGGTCATGATGTCAGAATCCTGGGATCGAGTCCTCCGTCAGCCTCCTTGCTCAGTGGGGAGCCTGCTTCTCCCTCTGCCTCTGCCCCTCCCCCTGCCTGTGCACCCTTTCTCTCTCTGACAAATAAATAAAACCTTAAAAAAAAAAAACAATAATGGGAAAATTGTTCTTTTTTGAAACCATTTTTTTTTTTTCCTCTATGTTTGGGCAGTAGAAGCCAGTCCTCTTCCAGGAGTTTTAACAGTGAAATAGGCAATTCTGGACAAGAAGCCCTTCTAAAATTAAACTAGTGATGTTATACAGAAAGTTGTAGAAGTAATAGGAAAGAGGATCTTGATATCAGATTTTCAATCAGGTTTACAAGGTCTAAAAGCCTGAATGAGAACGCCTTGGACCTGGGGGAGGACTTGATGAAGCAGGCTTCTGGAAGTATCCACCAACGTTCCTGATTAACATATCATAGGCATCTGGGAAGAGACTCAAGGATTGGTTTTCCAGTTTCTCAACTTGCTGGCTTTGATTTTTGTCTGCTTGAATATTAGCAGAAACTCCTAAAGATAAACAAATAAGTAGTTTTACTGCAACTCAGAGCTTCTGAATCCAAAACTTGATTCCTGGTTTAGTTAAGAAATTTAAAAAGGTGAAGTGAGGTTTAAGTGACCGTCCTTGAGCACCTACTATGTGCCAATGCTGTCTAGAGTGTACGTAATGTCTGTCATTGCTAGTCCTCACAACAAGGAGTAGAGTTAGGCAGGTACCACTTGTAAGGACCTATTTTGAAACTGTCTCTGCTCCCCTTCCCCCAGGGGATTTACTTGGAAACCGGCTTCAGGTAACAAAGCCCAGATACAAGTGTGGGGTCAGGCCAGGTGGAGACATCAATCAGTGGGGGGGATTCATACTGTCTCCCTGGTTACCAAAGAGTGTGGGCCCCACCCTTTGGGAGCCTTTTGGGCGCCAATCCCAATCAAGGTGTATTAGGCTGGTTCAAATGTCTACTAGGGTAAATTGTAACTCAGTTGGTCACCTAGCATCACTGTGGAGTTTCCTGTGTGTGTTACAATCTCATTGGCCACCTGTGCGTGGCCAGGCCCGACCGCATGGCCTTTGCCCTAAAAAGCTAGTCTGTGAAGCAGAGAAGGGCTGCCCTCTCTTGTAAGACGTGCGGCCCCGAACGTTCAGTTAGATTCTTGATGCTTGGCGCGAAATAAAGCTTTGCTTTACCTTCGCTTTGTATCAGTCTCGCTCCTTTAATCACGGAACCATTATTGGGGCATAACACCACTGATGTGGGAAACAGAAGCAGAAGAAAAAATTATTAAATTTCCCTACCTGCTGATAAGCTGTTGAAACAGGCAGAGTGACATTCCTCTAGAACTCTCCACCTTAAGGCTTCGCTAAGGGCAAAGGGCAATCCTAGCCTGACTGATTCCTACCCCCACCAGGATCCTGTATCTCTAAACCCTCTAAGATAGTGTTGACAATCATTGCCAAGCCTAGGGCCCACTGATACACATCTAAAGGGTCTCACAACAAAGGTTTTACTACTGGTAATGAATAACCTTTTTCCCAACAATAGCTAGCTCCTCAAGGTCCTGGAAAACTTGCTTCCAAAATTCCTTAGAGACTTACACCATCCCTGACCCCTTCCCTCCCAACTTACGAACACATAATAGACTATTCCTCACAGCCCCAGGGCAACAGCTTTTTGGGCCAACTGGTCCTGTCCCCGTGCTTTAATAAACCACCATTTTGCACCAAAGATGTCTCAAGAATTCTTTCTTGGTCATCGGTTCTGGCCCTCACCCTACCGAACCTCACTAATATTCTAAAACTTCATCACGATTACCCCCATTTTATAGTTAGGAACACTGAGGCTCGAAGTGATTTGCTGACTCAAACGACTAGTGGGTTTTGGAGGCTTGATCAACAAGCCCTGCTCTTGCAGGTAAACGAGTCGAAACTATCAGTATCATATGCTCTTGTTTTCATTTAACAATGTACGTTCATACACAAGTAGAAAAAAAAAGTCTAGATGCATATAAAGCTAGAATGTTCTCAGTGTTTATATTTAAGTGGTAGGATTCTAGCCTTCTTTATAACATGTGCTTTGCTAGTTTGTCAACAAGGAACATGCACAGCTTGAGAAGAAGAAAAATGAAACAACAAAACCCTAGCTCTTTCCTTGAGCAACAAATTTAAGCTGGACCCTTAGAGATTTTTGGCCCAATTCAGAGATAATACTTTTTTAATTTTTTTAAAAAAAGATTTGTGTTTATTGATTTGCCAGAGGTCACAAGTAGGCAGAGAGGCAGGCGGCGGGGTGGGGGGTAGAGAGGATTGGGGGGAGAAGCAAGTTCCCCACTGAGCAGAAAGCCCAATGTGGGTCTGGATCCCAGGACTCTGGGATCATGACCTGAGCCGAAGGCAGAGGCTTTAACCCACTGAGCCACCCAGGAGCCCCCAGAGATAATATTGATCTGAGGCTTTGTTTTGAAGCAATAATTTCAGAAGAAAGGTGTGCTTCATTTCATTCTGAAAGTCTGGAGCAGAGACGCCTGGCTGGCTCAGTAAATTAAGTGACCTCCCCTTGCTTGTGAACACACACTTTCTCTCTCTCTCTCTCTCTCTCTCGCTCTCGCTCTCGCTCTCTTTCTCTCTCAAATAAATAAAGTCTTAAAAAGAAAAAAAAAAGAAAATCTGGGGTAGGTATTTTTTCTAAAAAATAAAAAAATAAAAAAAAAATCAATGGTTTGTGGCTTTTACAATTTCAAATGAGCACCCATGAGCCAGCCATTGTGCTAGGCTTTTTTTTTTTTTTTAATTAACATATAATGTATTATTTGCCCCAGGAATACAGGTCTGTGAATCATCAGTCTTACACAATGCCCAGGCTTTAAAGATAGTTTCAGTGTGTCGGGGGATGGGGAGAAGAGGGAGGTTTGAGGTGTTGGGTGGCAAACAAAAGAGAATAATGTGCTTCAAAGATGCCTGGTTTTGTGCTCCAGACAAGATAAACATAGGGAACCTGGGTGGCAGAGTCTGTCAAGTGTTCAACTCTCGGTTTCTGCTTGGGTCATGATCTCAGGGTTCTGAGATCGAGCCCCGCGTAGGGCTCTGTGCTGAGCGTGGTCTGCTTCAGATTCTCTCTCTCCCTCTCCCACTGTCCCTCCCGCTCATGCTCTCTCTGTCTCTCTAAAAAACTAGATAATTTCTTTTTTAAAGATGAACATAACCTACTCCAGTTCTAATGAAACCACGAGACACCAACAAATCTAATCCCCTTGTTTTATACACAGGGAAATTGAGACCCCCAAAGGGGGGGGGGGAACTTTCCTGGATACACACAGCAAGTCAGCGGTCAGATTGGGATCAAAACCCCTTGTCCCCTGGTCATGAGGTCATCAGGTTTGCGACAGCAGCGAGCCCAACACTGGACGGCAGGTGCACTTGGGCTTTTGTGGAAAATATGGGATCATGCCAAGCTCTGGACAAGGGCAAGAGGAAAGGCCTGGGCCTGTAATCAGAAGATCAGCTCAGCCAGTCACTGCATCTTGGAAACCTAAATGTTCCAGCTGATGAAGGGGAATGAACACTACCACTGTCATAAGGCTGATGAGGTGAGGGACAGGCCAGCACCACAGCAAACACGCCAGCTCTCAGTGCGTGTCTCTTTCCCCTTCTTGACCAGGAACCAGCTTAGATCCTTTAGGAGCAAAATATACTAGATTCTAGAGACTACGTTCTGAGAAAGAAGAGGGCCCATGACCTGAAAGTTGGTGGGTTTACCCTGCTGAGTAGCCCTGGCAGTGTGCGTAGCATGGGCTTCATCCTCCCCACACTGACATGTGGGACCAGGTCATTCTTTCTCCTGGAACTGTCCTCGATAGTCAGCAGCAACGCTGGACTCTAGGCACCAGAAGTCAGTAGCAGCATCACCCCCTGCGGCTTGTGACAACCACAAATGTCTCCAGACTTTGCCAAGTGTCCCCTGGTGGGGGAGGGTAGGCAGCTGGAGCTGCCATTGGTGGAGAATCACTGGGCCACACAAAGAACAAGCGGGCACGGGCAGAAGAGCCTTCCCTTATCTAGGAGATGGGACAAAACCACATGCTCAATGCAGAATGGAGTTGAAAACCATCTATTTTAGGAGAAATAAGTATGACTGTGAGCCTCCTTGCTAAGCAGGTAGGTTTCTCTAATAGCCTATGGAGGGTCTGTCCTATATATAGGTTGAGGTTTACTAAGACATGTGAATTCTTCATTAATTCATTCAACTTGTGATGGGTATGCACCACACACTTCCTTTTCATCGTATTCCCCCCTGTAATCTAGTTAGGGGTCTCCTGCCGTGATGCCCTGGATGGTTTCCTCAGCCAGAAGCACCTGCCCCCCACAATGCCCACATACTTGGTCCTCCGTAGTGGTGTGTGCTTTCCCCCTGCGCTGTCTCATCATACCACAGCAGCCTAGACCCCAGGCCATCCGCTGACCCATCCACCCATCCAAACATTTAGTAAGCACCCCGTGTGCCGAGCACCGGGTGCTAAGCGTATGGCTGCCTCCTACGATAAGCATCCTACACCTTCCGAAGGGAAGCAGTACGGCAAGGACTCCAAAGCTAGGAGGAAATTTCAGTCTTGATCAGATCAAAAAAATCTGTAAATGAATTATTCTAACTATATCCATGGGTTTTACGCTCTTTCGGCTTCATGCAGTCTTTGTCTCGAATGACACGTGAGGGAAGGGGACGGGATCGTGTTTGCGGCATTGCAGCTTCTAGGGTCTTCTCCCTGCTCAGGTTAAGTGCTGAGGAGGCATGGAGAGAGCCAGGGATTTTTAAAAATGCAGTTTGGGGCTTGAGATGTTTTGATACATGTGGGTTGCTGTGGACACAGAGGGAGATGGTTGACTCCAGGGGCTGCGTGATGCCCGAAGGCGTGGAAAGCCTCCCAGGAGAGGACACCTTCCCAAGAGAGGTCACACAGGAGTTGACACTTGCGGAAGGAGGATCCTTAGCAGACTGACCTGAGTTAGTGGGGAGAAGGAGGGCATTTCACCCAGAGGAGGCTGTAAGTGAAGGCGTGGGAATCAGGAGGTATAGGAGATGTTAGGAGGTTGGAGGCAAGAGCGGGGGGGCCAGAACACAGAGAGACCCTTCCAGGCCGTACATCCGAGCGTAGACGTCTGTCCCACAGGCAGTGACATTTCCCACCTCACCCCGGGGGGGCCCTTCTCCAGGCTGGTGTTCAGTGAACATGGGCTGAGCTAGCAGAGGAATGACTTCGGCCCTGCAGAAGGCTGAGTGTGTCCTTAGCCCGACCATGTGTGGATGTGCATGTGTGTGTGCATTCGGGGTTTACAGAGGATGTCAAGTACAGGGGGCTAGAATCTCAGCACAGCCATTGAACACGGCTGGGCCCCCAGGACACAGGCCACACTTTAGTCTTCCTGTGTCCCAGTGACCTCAGGGCAGCCCCTTCCTTCCTCCTTAGCTCACCTCACCCCATTAGGTGAAAGTGCTCGCTCCTTGAACGGAGGCACTCTCCTTGCTGCTGCCCTCCTGTTCTCTACAACTGAAGAAGGAAACAGCTCCTTCTCTAAGGAAAGCAGAAACACCAGGAGGGCGCTCCCTCGGAAGCCTTTCTCTCTGCCTTCAATTTAATTCCAGACCACAGCTCACCCTCTCCTCTCTGCGACCAGCTCTCTGTCTCAGGCTCCTCCTCAGCACCCCAAACCAGTCTCACTCCACCCCTTCACGTGTCGGTTAATTTATGTGTCACTTTTCAACACTGAGACAGCTTGTCAGTCTTCTTTCCCTAAATAGGGTGAAGCTGCTCCTGGGAATGGTCCAATACCTTTCACCTTTTCAAATGTCTCACAGTCCTCTGTGCTTCCACAACACATCTGCATGGGTTCGAATCCATTTCTCTGGGTTGATTTCTCAGGTAAAGCTGTTTGGCTGTTTCATGCTATTATATTATAAGCGATCACCAATCTTCCTATAGAAGTATTGCACATTTTACATCAATATGACCAAACATTTCCCACACTAATAAAATGAAAACAGTGCTTCTTGCTTTTCTGAACAAAGGACTACTATCAATGGCTACTAGTCCCTGGCTTTCTCAGACACTGGCTTCTTTAAACTTCCGATGGCCACTGAGATGTCTGAGAAGGGGACTAAGGGGGAGGCCTCTGAATCCCAACACAGAGGGAGAATTCCTAAGACGTCTGTTCTTCTTCTATGGTTCTCCTTCTACAGAAAAGGACCTTCTACTCAATCGCCGGATTTGAATTAGCTGGAACAGTATTTATGTTTGCAAATGAGGGCCCGGATAAGTATAATATTGACTTTGGACACTTACAACTGGAGAATCCAAGGGGAGGACACTGAAATGTTTTGTACAGCAATGTTACTAATCACCATGTTTGAAGGTTCATTACTGACACCAGCAGCCAAAGCATTTTCATGCAAGAACAACGTACCTGGCTGGACAGATCAATAATTGGTAAACAAAATGTGGGGAACACGGACTTACATATTTTTGAACTCTATGAAATTTACCAAAGCATACTTGGCCGCTGCAGTGGGGATAGAGATAGGTACCCCGACCTTGGGAAGGCAATTTGGCCAGCCTGAAATGGTCCATACCCTTTCACCTTCTCGCTTTATTTCTAAGATCAGCACCCACAAAAAGTCATATTCACAGGGAAGAAAAATCCTAAAAATATAATGCACTATTGGTGTTTGTTCCAATTCTATTTATGGGAACCAACACACACACACACACACACACACACACACACACACACACCCCTACAGAACCTCAATCAGGGAATATCATCAATGGGATTTTATTCAGTTATTAACAAGACATTTACAAAACAAATTCATTATGACTTAAAAAACAGTTTGCTATGCAATTTTAACTGAAAATAGATTATAGAATTTTGCTGTGTAAAAATTCACCCTAAAAGACTATTAATTGAATAAGGGTGACAGAATTATGGTGTTTTCCCATAATGTTTCACATTTTCTGTTACATCCAAACATACTGCCTTACTTCTAGTAAGTAATTTTGAAAGAATATTTAGCAGAGCTCGTATGACCATGGAGAGTGTTTATGTTTAATATTAAGTAAAACGTTATGTAGAGAATAAAGAGGATTATCCGTGATCTCAGATACGTAAAAAATAAAGAAGAAGGAGTGTGTGTATTGGGGGCAACTGTAAGAACAAGAATAGATACGTATCTTCAAAATATATAAAATAAATAAAGGAAATAACAAATATTTACAAAGCTCCCCCTCTTTGAAGAGTTTGTAGTTTTGTAGTAGTTTATCCTGGCAGATAAACAAGACCTTTAAAGAGCGCTCAGAGAACACATTCTGTTACCGTCCCTTTAAAAGTTGATCCCTTCTGGGGGCACCTGGCTGGCTACAGTCAGTAGAGCTCCTGACTCTTGATCTCAGGGTCATCAGTTCAAGCCCCACATTGGGGGTAGAGATGACTTTATATAAAAGTTGATACTGTCTTTTCTTCTGTGTACTAATGTCTATCCCTCAAGCCTCAGTTTCCTACTAGCTCTTCGAATCTCAGCCGAGATCTCTATATAATACCATGACCTCCGCTCACCCTGTTCCCGTCACTAGTAAATTCTCCTCAGGCATCATCCCCCACCCCTGACTTTTTTTTTTTTTTTAAGAATTTATTTATTTGACAGACAGAGAGTGAGAAAAGGAGAGAGAGCACAAGCAAGGGGAGCAGCTGAGGGAGAGGGGGAAGCAGGCCCCCTGCTCAGCAGGGTAAACGATGTGGGGCTCGATCCTAGGACCCCCAAGATCATGACCTGAGCTGAAGGCAGAGGCTTAACCCACTGAGCCACCCAGGAGCCCCATGGCATCATTTCCCTCTTTGAAACAAAAGACAAACCAAAATAGTAGGCAAATGTCCACTCTTGAATCCAGAATTTCTGTCAAGAGCTGATGAGTAAATCCGTGCCAATCCCAATCCTGGCAGGAGATGAGGGTCTGTGCTTACTTCTCCTGTTCTTGGTAAAGAGAAAAGAAACGGCTCTTTCATATGCACCAGGACGCTGTTCCTCAAATTCTTTTGGATGATGATTACTGAAATCAGTCAGCTGATTTAGATTGAAAATGGATTATCCTGGACCATCCAGGTGGGCCCAATGTCATCAATGGTCTTTAAAAGTGGAAGAGGGTGGCCATAGAGGGTCCTGTGATGCAAGACTGGGCGCCATCTTGCATGGTGCAAGGCCAAACTAATGACCAAGAGCCTGGGGTAGAGCACAGTGGACATTCTAGTCCCCAGCAGTTTGCCCAGGTTCTCTGAGTGCCTCTGTGGAGCCCTGCGATGCACAGGCAGGGTGGCCACTGCCCTGGGTGTGGAAGTGCCTGACAAGAGGAAGAGCCCAATCCCAGGGATGCTCCTGGCCTGTGGCTCCTTCATCCCATCAGCATGCACCTGTGCCTGTGTGAGGTGGTCAGAGACCATCAGGGAGGGGAAAAGGGAGTGGGGGTTAGATCCAATGGAAGAACTGGTTGGATTGGACCTTCTGGAGCTTTGCTAGCTGTTGTCACCATCACCATTATTAAAACTACTCAGAGTACAAATTCACAGCATAACTGGTGGTAGGCACTTAGTTCTTCCATCGTATTTGGAGAGCTAACACCTCTTAACCCTGACACATATGGACAGGTCAGGTTCCTGGCCATACAGTGGAACATTTCTCAGGTCCACCAACCCCTGCCATCTCATGCTGCTGGCAGCTGGCAGGCTGAGACCAAGGGTGCTGCGAGACATCCTACAGTGCAGTGCATAAGATAGATCCCACAACATAAACGTCTGGCCCAAAAGGTCATTAATGCTGAGGTTCAGGAACCCTGTCTAAAGGGAGACTGGGGAGACTATATCTTTTTTTTAATAAGGAAGAAATATTTATTTCATTCTGAAACCAGCATTAGGGAGACGGATGCCTGGTCAGGACAAGGAAGAACTTCTTATTTTATTTTTTGTTTTTTAATTTTTAAAAAAGATTTTATTTATTTATTTGACAGAGAGAGCGAGAGAGCGAGAGAAGGAATACAAGCAAGGGCAGAAGGAAAAGCAAGCTTCCTGCCGAGCAAGGAGCCCTGTACGGGAGCTCCATCCCAGGACCCTGGGATCATGAGCTGAGCTGAAGGCAGACGCTTAATGACTGAGCCACCCAGGCGCCCCAAAGAAGAACTTTCTAATAATCAGGCTGTTGTGAGGTAGACCTCTGTGGGGAGAGTGCTCTGTCACAAGAAGGGTTCAAGTACCACTAGAAGTTCTTGCCTCATCCTTGCTCAAATCGCAACTCAGAAAGAGAAAAGAGAGTACCTGCTCTATTCATAATGTGTTCTCCCTCCCATATTAGCTAAGAGAATCAAAACTTCACCTGGACATGTTATCTCAAATGTCCAACTTCCCCAGAGACTTCTGCAAAAGTGTGTGAAGCCTCTAACCTCAGGCACAGTCGATACAACTCTTGTGTAATCATTTCACAATCTAAGAAAAGACATAGGGTTCAAAAAGCAGAGTAAGAAGCAGTTCCCTATTGTGACATTAACTGAATGAAAGAGACACTGATAAGCCGAAACCCTCAACAGCTGCAAATAAAATAAAATTAATCGATTCTACTCCCATTTTGGAAATGGAAACTCATCTGCAACCAGTTTCCCAACATTTGGTGTCCTCGATAGCTTTAAGGCCGTAAATGTTCAAACTTCCCCAAGACCACAGGGCAGTTTGCTGACTGACATCCTGGTAGGCAAGCCGTACCTTTCACATCACGGAAACCACCTCTCTCTGAACTCTCTGAATTGTAAGGGCTTTCACAACTGAAAGTTTCTTCAAAAGGACAACCACTGAACAATAACCAGACTGATGAGGGAACAAGACAACAGGGCCATATGAGGAGCTGCTCAAGGAACCAGGGGTCTTGGCTCTGGGAAGCCCCAGATGGCACATAAGAGCTCCAGTTCTACAGAAAAAGGGCACGAATGGGAACCCAGAGCATAGGACCCTGTAGCGGGAGCTTTTCGACATTATGCTCTTCTAGCAGAGGCACAACTGAAAAGGTCTGGGGACTCCCAGCAAGGATCCTGAAAAAGGGATTCCTGCAATGGATGAGGTTAGAAGCGGGATGGATGGGCAGGACTAGTTAGCCTTAAACCTGAACTTTCAGATCCGAAGCCTGTGAGGGCCAGCCAGGTAACTCAAATAAGCTAAACAGGACATGAGTAACAGACAAAACAGTGGTGGGAACTGTGGCAAAGGAGACCATCCAGAGAGGAACACCGCCATGCTGTTCTAGCAGGTGTTACCATGTTCCCTCTCTCTGCCTGCCTCTCTACCTACTTGTGATCTGTCTGTCAAATAAATAAATAAAATCTCTAAAAAAAAAAAAAAAAAACTCCTGATTTTTAAAGGATAGCAGCTAATTCAATATTTCAAAACATAAATCAAAGAGCATCATTAGGCGCCTCTAGGAGAAACCATAGCCTTTCCCTAAACGATGCCCCGACCACTCCCAATCCTAAGGGTCTATACAGATCCCATAATCCCTGTCATATTTTGTCTGCCATTTGAATCACCAGACGGGCCACTTCAAGCCAAAATCTGATGCTCTGGCCAGTAAATCATTAATGGGGTCTGGCAAGGGAAGGTAACCAGGAGCCCAACGAGTCACCAAGAGCCCAGTCCTCCACTGCACACCACGTAAATGAGGAAGGACCTCTATTTTCTTCCACACAGACACATCTCCTCCCCATCAGTCCACGTCAAAATGAGGCAGGAAAGAGAAATAGGGTTGCCTCATTGCGGCAGTTAGTCGTCCTGTCCCCGAGAAGGTCAACCATACCCTCCAGGGTAAACAACTTCAACACTCTTCCCTGGCCCTCTAAAATTTCGTCAGTGATCAACCGGGGAAAGTTCAAGAGTCCCCTGTGAGAGAGAATGCTTCACTAAGGGAAACAGCCCTATTCAACTCTGGTTCACAGCCCTCTCCAGAAATTCTGCTGCCACGTATAGATTTTCAATTATCAACAGATCTTTGCACTCAGATATCTGCACATGGCTGTATCCAGGACAAAGGCAAATGTGCTAACTTTCTTCTGAATTTTTATTACAGTTTATTACAGTTCCCAGACTCATAGTCTTATCTAGGATTCTACCTAATCACACTCTGCTCCCCAGAGTAAGCCAGCTAAGACTGTAGCATTATTTCCCTCCATTCTAGGGTGGTGTGTTTTGTGTATAACTCTTAGTTAGGATTTTCCAACCTTCTGAGAGATCAAAGTATGTTTTACGTACAAGAAACATAATTTGTTGGAAAGAATAAACTGAGTCAAAAGAATTATGTTTATTATAAAATCATTACAAAATTTTTGAAAATGAAGCACAGGAAATTCAAAGTCACACACCATTAGCAAATAATAGTAATAATGTCTTACGTTACCTTTAAGAGCATAATGACTAGCTTATTTCTTTTTACGAGAGGAGTGGACCAGATGTAGCAATGTCATCGTAGCTAGGTAGATGGGACAAGTGCGAGAGACGAATAAAGGCACTTCCTACTCTACCTCCCGAAGCAGCTTCCACCCACCCACTTCTACCACGGTCTGCTGGGTCACCATGATCAACCCAGGGCAGGTCCCCTTACAGCTCTTCTCCTCCTGTGACCCACTCTTCACGCTGCACTCACAGTGACCTCTGAAGCAATCAATCACGTCACGCCTCTGCCTTTGGCTTCCCACTGCACTCCAAGTCCAGACGGCGAACCTCGGCCTACGGGGCTCTGCATGACCTGGCCCCCCGCCTTCAACCTCACTCCACCAGCCGCACTGCCCTCCGACTATGCCTGAACACACTGAGCTTGGTGTCAGGACTGTGTGATTGTGGGTCTCTGCACCAGAACAATCGGTCAGTAATCTGGGGGCTCATCTCAAGGTCATCCCTCAGAAAGATGTCACATTAGGGGGCGCCTGGGTGGCTCAGTGGGTTAAGCACCTGCCTTCGGCTCAGGTCGTGATCCCTGGAATTGAGCCCCATGCTGGGCTCCCTGATTGGCGCAAAGCCAGCTTCTCCTTCTCCCTCTGCCCTCCTCCCTGCTCTTGCTCTCTCTTTCTGTCTCTCAAATAAATAAATAAAATCTGAAAAAAGAGAGAGAGAAAAGAAAGATAGAGCTCTCTTTAAAACCCAGTCTAAGGGAGCACCTGGGTGGCTCAGCTGGTTAAAGCATCTGACACTTGGGTTTCGACTCAGGTCATGAACTTGGATTGTGGGACTGAGCCTGTGTCAGACTCCATGGCTCCGTGTGGAGTCTGCTTGTCCCTCTCCCTGTTCCTTCCCCTGCTTGCTCTCATGTGCTTTCTCTCTCAAAAAAATAAATAAAATCTAGAAAAAAATAAAACCCAATCTAAGAAGCTGGGGCCTTCCAACTTGTCCATCTCTCTCTCTCTCTCTCACACACACACACACACACACACATCACAGTACTCTACCATGGCTGTTTCCTTTTCTCCAAAACATCTAGTAATATCTGAATTTGCCTTGCTCGTCCCTCGATTCTAGAACAGGGAGTCCATAAGGACAGAGACCATATTGGTCTTATTCACTGTACTGTACACAGTGCCATGCACATAGTAGGTGCTCAGTAAGTATCTCTTGAAGTCAATGAAGGAATGAACAAAACTATCCCATGTAATCCAATCAATATTGATTCTTAATAGCAGGCTTTTTCTTTCTCAACTGCTAAGTTAGTTTTTTTTTTTTTTTAAACTACGAGCCTATATATATTAGACTGTTTCTATTAGTGTGTTCTGAGTCATACCTGCAAAACAGAGCAAGTGACAGTGAAGGTACATAACAGGTGCCTGGCTTCATAGAAAGAGGCAGTAAAATCTGCTGCCCATTCCTTCAAAATAGTGATTCCTCAGAATTCTGGGACAATGCGATTTTACAACTTGATGTTCCCCTTTAGGGGCTCTTCACTCAATACTTTCTCTTCAATGCTTCACTTTCATGGAACTTTCTCAGTGTCTCAAGAGGACACTCTAGCCAATTATCTGATGAGGCTTCAGAGGAACCAAGGTATACATAACCTGATGATCACCTTCCTTTCCAGGAAATACCCATTTTCTGGGGTGTCACTGAACGGAACACATTCCTAAACTCCAGCTGACATTCCTGAGAGACGCCACTCCTGCAGTTTCCTTACTGCTCTGTGATGAGAGTCTCAAACAGGATGATAATGTGTATTAGCCGGGAAACCTCACTGGGTCGAGAATGCATAACCCTCACTACTGACCATTCAAAGGGCACAGACATCCATTGAAGAGGAAATGAGGAAACAGCTGCCCAGGGAGGGGTCTGTTTTCAGGAAAGCTTTTGGGTGCTGGGCATGCCCTTATCACACCTCAGAAGGGATTTCCCAACCGTAAAATGAGTGACTGAACCAGATTAATATCCCTCACAACTCCCTGGTGTCAGCCTTGAGCACAGAGGGCCCAGTTCCGCCAAGAGCATCACCATGCCTCCACAGCAGCAACTCCTATGCGAATGTCTGGGGAAGGGAAGAACACTCAGGGTCCATGTGCAATGTATGCAAAATGCCAAGGGGGTGGGATCTCTCACCAGCTTCTAGGGGACCACCAGAATTCCCTCTGTGAGGAAATCCGCTGGGGTGCCAGCAGCTCACCCGCGCTTTGTGGTGGCCCATAACTTAATGCCTGGGTCCCTGAGTGGCATGGGAGCCCACGATTTTGTCCTGAGCCTTGTGCAACTGTCAACGCTTTATGGAATACACTTCCCAGCTCTTACTTAACATACCAGGCTCCGAGCTCAGGGTTCTCACTTGGGTCAAAGGTAATTTGCACAAGACTTATTTGTTCATACAAAGCTCTCCTAAACCTGAGCTTGGGTGTCCTTCAAAAACAAACAAACAAACAAACAACAACAACAACAAAACAACAACAAAACCCTACAAGGTCCCTTTTCTGATTCCCACCCACGTCTGTGTGGTCCTTCCTCATCACCTCTGCAGTAACCCCAAGAACCACAGGCCTGAATGCAAGCCTACCCTTTTAGTTTGAGGAGCTAGAAACTTCTACCACAAACTCCCGAGTGTGATGGGGGAAGACAAGGTTCTCTGCTGCCTGATCTGTCTGTCTTTCTGTAAGGAAGCTTCCCCTTTACTCCGGATAGAGCAGGATCTAATCTAAGCCGCCGTGGGGGAGCTCTAGGATGTGCCGCGCAGGCGATCACAACAGAGGGAGTGCTCTGTTTTTCTAATTCTATTCCTAAAACAGCGGCTCTGAACTGGGCTCCGGAAAATGCAAGGCTCCGCAGAGAGGTGTTCCTTGTTTTGTCCCAGCGGAGATCTAGAGATAAGAAATCTCCGTGTGTTCCCTGTTCCCCTGACCTGATTCCCTCTCGGTACCGAATTCTTACGTTGTCTCCCCAGGCCTTCCCAAGGTTGCCGCCTCGGGAAAATATGTGAAAAGAACTGGGTTCGAATTCCGTCACCCTCCCCGCAAAGATGCCAGCGCTGTCGCGAAGGGGCAGGGGAAGCGAGTCGGACCCCTGCCCCTGGCAGGAGGTGGTACGGTTCCCGTCCTCTCCAGCTCCCCACGCCCGTGGCCGTGGCCGCTCCGGGATCGCCGTCCTCCCGCGCCGCGCAGCCCCAGCCCGTGCCCAGCGCGCCCCGCACCTCCGCGACCTCCCGCCTCGCCCCGCGCTGCCTCCTCACCCGGGTGAGCTGCTTGCCGGAACCAGGGCCCCCCCACCGGAGCGTGCAGACCCCGACTGCAGATCGCCGCCAGCGCTGCGGGCCTCTGCCAGCCGCAGTCCCCGCGGGCGCGCGGCGGGTGGGTGGGCAGCGCGTCTGCTGGGCGCTCCAAGTCCGCCCCGGCGCGGCGGGAGGAGGGACGGGGAGGAGCGTGTGGCCGCCGGCCTCCGCAGGCAGAGGGACTCGGGCGCCGGCTCGCTCTGGCGCAGCCAGCACCCTCCCCCGCGGTGGTCCCGCAACCCGCATCCTCCCGGAAACTCAACACGCCTAGGGGTGGACCTCAACGTGCTTGGGGCGGTTGCTGTGCCTCCCGATTTCTCTTCTCAGACTCCTTTCGGATCAGATCTGCTCCCTGCTTTCCTCGGCATCAAGCCAACCTGGTCTGTCCTACCAACTTTGCAGTGACACCGCTTCCCCGTGTAATCTGAAATACCGTGTCCAGTCCCCAGTTCCGTGCCCGGTGCGTTACATCCCGACTCAGAAATGCGTGCGCTGGGCCCGGGGCTGGAAGGCTGGAGGGCTGGAAGGCTGGAGGGCTGTGTCCGTTTCATTTCTGCGTGGAGGGGCTGGGGAGGACGATCAGAAGGACATTGTGACGGGAAAGGCGGAAAGAAGGGGCAATCTCGTAACTCAGTTTAATCCAGTTCCTTGGGGTTTAACTGAAACTCCCTCCTTCGTTTTCCAACGCTTCGTCCTCGATCCACTTTCTCATTAAAACGTATTCATTTAAAGCTTCATGTAGAGACTCCAGGAAAATAGTTGGAAATTCATGGACAGCCTTAGGACAGTTCGGTATTTTATTAAATAGTGATTTTTGGGTTTTGGTGAGGTGACGTACCTGCAGATGAAATTTATTTTACTTTTATTCCGAGGACTCTGTGATAACAGTGCACGAATTAGAGCTCATTTCTTGCACTTAGTGGCATAACTTGCACCATTTTTTTTTTGTTTTTTGTTTTTTTAATCCTTTATGCTTCTCAGTTTCCTCATGAGTAAAATGGAGGTAATCAAAATACAACAGTCAGAGGCTGAAATGCTAGGACAGAGCGGGCACCTGGGGAAACATTCATTCAGGCTGTTATCTTACTATCAGTGTCTTTAAAGAAGCAGTGACTTATTTTAAATAACCTAACCATAGAGGAAAATTTAAATAAAACTGCATCAGCTTAATGACATTTCCCTGTACTTCCTGTGATATTAATGTGTTATGAATATAAATGTAAAAGGGTACATTTGCCCTACTTAAGAGATCTCTAAGGACCTCCTCTTTTTGACCTTAGACCAAATGAAGAAGCTGGAGTCTCAGCATTACACCTATAAAGGTGGTGGGCTTTGGAAGCAGGTCTAGAAGGCAGGTAGGATATATTTTGCTGGTTTCTTTCAATGCCAGCTCTATGCTTTCCCCATCAAAATCAGACCAGATTCTCGATGGAAAGACAATGCTGGCAGTTAGCAGGTTAGTGCCTGGAGAAAATACCCAGGTAGGGTTGCCAGATTTAGAAAAAAAAAAAACAAAAAAACAGGATACCCAGTTAAAATTGAATTTCAGATAAACAACAAAAAGCTAAAATATATGTATACATATATTACATATAAATTTTTATATAAATATAAATATATAATATATATGTAAGTATATTACATTCAATTTTTGGGACATACTTATACTAAAAATCTTTCATTGCTTATCTGAAGTTCAAATTTAATTGGGCATCCTTTTTTTTTTTTTTTAACCTGGCAAACCCAGTCTGGTGAAATTAATAAAGAATGGGGCCTCACATTCCAAAAGAATGGCAAATTTTCAAGGACATACTGATTAAAAAATGGATCTGATGTGGATTTCATTTTAATATTATGTAGTAAAAGGGAAAAAATTGCATACTTGTTTTTATAAGTTGATTCTTTGTTGAGCTATTTCTTATTTTTTACTCCTGTTTCCATCAACATAGCAGTGCTTATGCACCTCTTCAATATAAGCAAAAGTGATGACTCTCCCCTCAATCAAGATACTGGATTAAATGGTAATAATGTGCTTAGTAGTATTTTCAAATAGTGTTTATTAAGGGCCAACCTTATGTCACTTACTATTTCTGACTGTGACCTGCAGGCTAAGAAAATCACAATACAGAGTGCTATCCCATCAGGTAGGCAGAGGACTGTGAAAATTCAGAGGAGTGAGTTGTTAATTATCCTTGGAAAGGGTTGAAGTCGGGGATCCAAGAAAAATGAGGCTCCAACACAGATGAACAGAACAAGGGAATTCCAGGATGATAACTAGGCCTAGCCTGTAAGCCAACCAATCCTGATAAAAATAATAAACTGGAGGAGAAAGTGGGATTCAAGAAAACTGAAAGTATGATGGGGAACTTGGAAACCCCTGAGGTGATGAATGCAAAAAAGAAAATTAGAACATTAAGTTAATTAAATTTAAAATTTAGTAAGTTAAAAGTAGGAACTCCAAGGGAGGAAATGCCCAGAAAAGGCATACTACTAGTGTGACACAGCTTTTAATAGATTGACTTTGAACTACTGAGTGGTAGCTAAACACAGAGACTACATTTATTTATTTTTTTTAAGATTTTATTTATTTATTTATTTGACAGAGATCACAAGGCAGAGAGGTAGGCAGAGAGAGAAGGAAGCAGATTCCCCACAGAGCAGAGAGCCTGATGCGGGGCTTGATCCCAGGACCCTGAGATCACGACCCGAGCCAAAGGTGGAGGTCTAACACACTGAGCCACTCAGGTGCCCCCAGAGACTACATTTAAGCTAGAAATCCAAAAATACACCTCTCTGAATGACCCAGAGAAGAGAGTATAATCAGAGTGCTCCACTAGACCATAAGGAACAATATTCACATAATCTCATAGTGGGAACATTGCTCATTGGTTTTCAACTTTTAGAATCACCTTATAAAAAAGCCAAAGTAGAATTAGCCATGATTATACAAAAGAATGAAAATATGATTAAATTTTTTCAATGTGAAAATAAAGGTAGGAAGGTGGAAGGAAATAGAAGTGGGGAGCAGGGTGGACAGTAGGTTGGGTCACTAAAGGTCTCATTTTAGAAAACTGAGAGTCAAGAGATAGTAATCTGGTAGGACGAAGAAAATGCATAGTGACGCATAGTTCTGCGGAGGGGAGAGCAGCAGAGGGCCTGAGTATAGATACAATTCTATCAGGAGCCTCAGGCAAGAGAAGAGAGAAGGCCAGTGGGTTTGTGAAATACATGCTCACTTTCCTACTAGCAATTAGATAGCCAGTTCCTAAGATGATACACCAAGAAATAATAGTCTAGCATATTCTTTTGGAAACACATGGAGGTTCACCAGAATTCCAACAAGAAAAATTGTTAAGAGTGATGATCTTGGGGGAGCTGGCCTGGGGTTGGTGTGGGCCGAGGTGGGAGGGCCTGGCTTTTCTGTTTTAGTATTTCAGAACAATTTAACTATGTGAAGTATGTGCATGATTAGAGTGATTAAGTATTTACAACTTCTGAAGAATAAGAATTTGTGAAAAGGAAAGCTTCCCTGAGAGAGTGGCATGTGTGAATGAGTAGGAGGTCCCCTGGAAGAAAGAGGGCAAGAGCATGTGGAGTGCTGGCACGGAATGTGGAACTACATGAGCAAAGGCACAGGGGCCTAAACGGGAATGATAGTCTTTGGGAACTTGACCTAAAGCCGTCCGCAAGCCTCGGGTGTATAGATAGGATGGCACAGAAGAGGATGACAAAGTAAGCTGGCACAACTAACAGAGTCTTCTGAGTGATGCAATGGACTTTAGACTATGAGCTCCTTAAGCATGGGGTCTGTGTCATTTTTATTCCCCTGCATCCAATATGGAGCGTTAGCACACAGTCGTTGCCACCCCCACCCCCCAAAATGTTTTCTAAATGAATGCAAAATATCTTGGGGGCAATGGGAAACCATTGCTTACATCTGTAAGCAGTAGCATTACTGGTTTCTGGAAGACAATTTTGAACTGAAAAAAAAGATGCATTGAGATTGGAGAAACTGAAAACAGGGGCTGAATTAGGAGGCTCTGGGGTGAAAGGTCACGATGGTATAACTAGGACAGTGACAGTGGGAAGTGAGATGGGAAGACCCACTTATGAGATATCAGCAAGGAGGGAAGGAGACAGCAGAGGGATTAGTCCACAATGGCCCTGAAATCTCCAGCTGGGGAAACCAGGTAGGTGATGGAACTATTGAGAAAAGAAAGTTGGGGAAAGGGACAGGTTGGAAAAGTGAGACAATAAACACAATTCTGAATACATTGAGTTTGAAAGACCTGAGGCTGATGTTTTTAAATTGGGACCACGAACCATTAATGGCCTATTAAATGTACTTGATGAGTTGAGACAAATTTTGTTTTAGAGTTAACTAGGTTCCAGGGGCTTGAACTCACAACCCTGAGATCAAGACCTGAGCTGAGATTACGAGTAGGATCCTTAACTGACTGAGCCACCCAGGTGCCCTGACACATATATTTTTAATGAAATGGAACATGATAGATTTCAAAGTATTTCCCGTATGGTAAAGTTAAGTGTTGGCTCCGAGAAGCTCTGTTTTCACTGTACACATACATAGGTAACTGACACAGAATGTATTTTCTACCATGTGTCAAAAAAAATGTTTGAAGCCTTTGCCCTTGGACACGAGGCCAAACAAGTGGTGGGTGGAGTTGACTTACTCTGCTCAGAAGCTGTCTGTGCACATTTCTTTCCAGCTCTGTATTCAGTGACTTCACACTGGTAGCTTGAAATCAGCCAGAGGGAGGTTTCCTGCCACAGAAATCAGCAAATGCTACAAAATGAGCTTTTCTTTCCCTACAGTGAGCTAGCACATCTGGGTAGAACCATCTTCTGGGCCGTTGGTTACACAGGTCTGAAGCTCAGTCTTGGGCTCTGGGCAGAAGTAATTTATTTGGAAGTGAAAATGTTGGGAACGCATGGGATTAGTCGTTGAGGGTTTGCAGAGGAAGCAGAGGTAGAAGACAGAATTCTGAAGAACATCACAGTCATGGACAGGAGGAGGAAGAGGAACTACAGAATGAAACTGAGAGAGGTTAGTCAACGTGAGGATAGGGAATGGGAAAGAGAAGCTCTGCAGAAGTCAATAGAGAAAAGAAGTTTTACAAGGTACGTTATCACCAACACTGTTGATTAGATAGAAGGAATGAAGACTGAAGGAAAGGTCAGGAGGCTCAGTAATAAGGAAGGCGTGGCAACTGCTAAAACTATTTGCATCGTAATAGAGGGGTGTAGGCAGAGGATTAGTAAAGAGAAGAAGTGGAGATACAAGGGCAGCGAGTGTAGACCACCTTTAAGATATCTGATGGAAGGGCGCCTGGGTGGCTCAGTGGGTTAAGCCGCTGCCTTCGGCTCAGGTCATGATCTCAGGGTCGTGGGATCGAGTACCGCATCGGGCTCTCTGCTCAGCAGGGAGCCTGCTTCCCTCTCTCTCTCTCTCTGCCTGCCTCTCCATCTGCTTGTGATTTCTCTCTGTTAAATAAATAAAATCTTAAAAAAAAAAAAAAGATATCTGATGGAGAATCAAAGGAGAGAGATAGGGCCATAGCTTGGCTGAGAGGGCTTAAGCAGAATGACAATCTGGGGACTTCTCATGGGCCCTGCCTGAGGGTGTTTGAAACTTTCTGAGCTTCCTGCAGCCGGAATTCCCTCCTTAATCACAGAATCAGTCGGTCTGGTCCTGTGCGTCCCAGTCGGTCTGGTCCTGTGCGTCCCCGGTGATGTTTGCTGTTCCAGGAAGGAGGCCACAGATGCTTATCTGTCTTAGAAAACTGGAGAGCAGACCGGCCAAAGGCAAGGAAAATAAGGAAACTGATGGCCATTTGAAAGAAGATTTTTTTCGTAGTTAAGATGTCATAATACTTTCTTGTTAGAAATCTAAACAAAACAAAGTAACAACACAGAAAGTGGGGGGGGGTCCCCCAACCCTAACCTGATTAAGTAATTACTGAACATTTGGTCCATATCTTCCAGATATGGTACAGTAATTAAAAGGGCTGAGTCAGACAGGCCTGGGCTTGAACCCAGCTCTAACTTTCCTAGTTCTAAAAGCCTTTGGCAAGTTAGATAGCCTTTTAACCCCTCGGCTTCCTAATCTGTACATAGAAATAATAATAGGGCTTGTATCAGAAGGCTGCAGTAAGAACTAAAAGGGATAATTCACGTAAGTTGCTTAGAACAATATTTGGCAAACAGAGCGAGCCACTGAAATGTATCTTTTTTATGTATATACAGAGACATGCACATTTATACATCTACACGCATATGGGAAAGAGAATTCATGTATATCAGTACACACATACATACGTGACATGAATAACTAGGAGGAACTGAAAAACATTGGTGACTTGAGTGGGTTGGAAGAAACTACCCTGAGGCAGAGTGACAGAAGTAGAAAGGTACAATGTCATGGTCAGAGGAAGGAATTTGAAGCACAAGACTATAGAGGTAAAGCACTCACTTCTAGGAGACAACAGGTCCCAAATGGTCATAGCTCTGAAGTTCTGAAGGATCTTTTACTCAATATTTTAGCCAATTCCAGGACTCATTATCCAAGCCAGGCTAAGCCTTCTTTCTTCTTTGGCAGTGTCTACATACCCTTTGTAGACTCGGTTTACTTAAAGACCCTGAAGCTGATGATGTCACCAGTGACTTGTTTGTATGTGTTCAGTAATTGGGCTAGATGATCTGGCTTGTCAAACTGGTCTCCAGGAAATTTTTTCTTGCCCAAGTCATTGATAACCTTACTAACCCTCAATCAAGACGTAGGAAGCATTGTGCTACATCCAGGACTCCCAGGTTACTGTTAATGACACTGTGCTTCAAGGTGACGTGGCATGTTTTTGTTTTTTAAGATTTTATTTATATATAGAGAGAGAGATCACAAGTAGGCAGAGAGGCAGGCAGAGAAAGAGGGGGAAGCAGGCTCCCTGCTGAGCAGAGAGCCCGATGTGGGGCTCAATCCCAGGACCCTGAGATCATGACCTGAGAGTAAAGCAGAGGCTTAACCCACTGAGCCACCCAGGCGCCCCGTGACCTGGCTTTATTATCCAGTGGCCAAGTTATGTGAGCCTACAAGCATGGTGTCAGCAACACCCTCCTTCCCATTCCTGCCATCACTATACTAATCAAGGTCCTCAAAAGCTCTACCCTTGACAATTACAAAATGTTTCTTTTGTTTACATAAGTCACACATGCTCATTATATGAAAAAAATTTTTTTTAAAGATTGTATTTATTTATCTGAAAGAGAGTGAGAGAGAGAAGCAGAACCTTCACTGAGCAGGGAGCCCGATGTTGGGCTGCATTCCAGGACCCTGGGATCATGACCTGAGCCAAAAGCAGACACTTAACCAACTGAGCCACCAAGGCAGCCCTGGAAAAATGGTTTTTAATACCAATTTGGTTTATGTCCCATTAACCATTTCTCCACACAAGCAAGAACATACATATATCAAATTATTGGTCATTTTGTAAGATCCTATTTTAATTTAGCAGCATATTCCTAATATCCTAATATTCTAATATTAGGATAATATCCTAATATCCTAATATTCCTAATATCCTAATATTTTACCAAACCAATAGATACACATCAGTAGTATCAGTAGTATCAATTTAAGAGACTACATAATATTTTCCCTTACTGAAATTTGAGTTACTTACTAGAAATTTGGGTTATTCATCATTTTTAGTTTTTGAAATAGCACTTCAGTGATGATCCTTACATTTTAACCCTTGTGACTATTTTTAATTATTTCTTTGTGTTAGATCCCTGGAAATGGATTTCCTGAATCACAGTGTATGCATTTTTATTGCCTTCTAAGTCTTTCTGTACACACATTACAAGTCCTCGTGGCAAACTGTCTAAAAATGTGGACTTAAAATTATTTGACTTCTCCACTCAGACACTGCCAATGTTTCCTGTTGTACATGGGGAGAAGTGAAGTCCAGATATCCTGACAGGGCAAGCGTGGCTCTCCAGCATCTGGCCTCCTTTTCACCTAGGTCTTCTGTGTTCAACCCACTTTACGTGCAGCCATTCTGGACTCCATGTTGGGGCCTCCCATTTGCTGGTAGAATTTCTACTTTATTGGCCCAGATCCTGGCAGGAAGCACGTGGCATCCTCGACCTGGATGACTTGATGAGTGTTGGATTCAGGGACTATTTAGTGAGGGGAGAGTAGGATTTCAGGAACCCTGAAAGGCACAATGCAGTACCTTGAAATGTCTGGAACAAGAGATGCTAGGTTGAAGGACTGACGGGTACCAAAGATCCCCGCTTTGACTAGGAGGCTCCGTGAAAGCTCCTACAGGATTGACATAGACAGAAGGGAACACGTGATTTGGCAGCCACAGATGGAACCTGACACTCACAGTTTCAGATACAGGAACCCTGAAACCTCCCTGACATCTGGCTCCAACAGTAACAGGAGCTGAGTCTGACCAGCTCTCACATTCAGCCCTCCACCAGCAGGAGACAAATCTGGCCTGAGTATGCTTAAGTCCTCAGCAAAATATATTCCAAACTTGATATTAAGACTGATGAGGAATGGGTGCCTGGGTGGCTCAATCAGTTAAGCATCTGCCTTTAGCTCAGGTTGTGTGTTCTCAGGGTCCTGGTATCAAGCCTCACATTAGGCTCCTTACTCAGTGGGGAGCTGGCTTCTCCCTCTCCTTCTGCCTTGGTGCTCTCTCTTTCTCTCTCAAATAAATAAATAAAATATTGATGAGTAATATCCCTAAAACATGAGGGCGATACCTAATGCACAAAGGCATTCAATAAATATCTCATTCCTTCTTAGCCTTCCCGGGTGCCAGATCACCATTTGGTCTACCTCATTGCATCACCTCCTTCACAACTATTGGTTTGAAGACAAAGTCTCTATGGGTCTGTTATTATTATCTTCTTTCGAATTGGAGGAAGGTAGAAGAAAATAAAATTGCAGTGTCTTGAGCAGGGGCAACAGTAAGCAGTAAATATGAAAGGGAATGGCAAAGCAGCCCAGCCCACCCTTGAACTTGTGGTCACCGTGCATCTACCCTGGTTAGGGTGAGAGAGACGGTAAGCCATGTACTGAAACACAGTAGCAGTGTGACTTGAATTAAATAATAGGATGTCAACGGGTCCCAACATTCTCATCTCTAAAATGAATTTTTGAATCATGATTTCTAGAATCTGTCCCAGATCTAAAAATGGTTTTAAAAAAAAGATTTTATTTATTTATTTATTTGACAGAGATCACAAGTAGGCATAGAGGCAGGCAGAGAGAGAGGAAGGGAAATAGGCTCCCTGCTGAGCAGAGAGCCCAATACAATGTGGGGCTTGATCCCAGGACCCTGAGATCATGACCAGAGCCAGAGGCAGAGGCTTTAACCCACTGAGCCACCCAGGCGCCCCTAAAAATGGTTTCTTTCTATGGACAAGATACTCCATGGAGGTCACCTCAGTCAGAAATGTTAGTTTCAGTGTCTGAGCCGGGGTGAACAAAGACGAATAGCTGGGCCACAGGTATTGCCCAACGGTCTCTGCCACTCCTCACAATATGAGCAAGAGACCTTTGAGGGTAGATTTTTGACATTAACCCCAGACGGAAGTTATTCATTCAGTCACAATCTGAAAAAATTAAAATGTCGATACAAATGGCACGCAAAGCTTTATAAAAGTAAGACCAAGATAAATCCTCATCTTACAAAAATATTAATTATTTGTATAATAACAAGAATTGTATCCCTGCTAATGGGATACTGAATTTGCACAGTAAATGCTTTTCAATATTCTGTCTTTTACTTTGGACTCTTCTTCTCAAAGAAGAAAGGAACACCAGTGCCTTATTCTCCAGAGGCCCAACACAGTGTCTGGCAGATACAAGGCATTCAATAAATACATGTGGGGTGAAAGGTACCAGAGAAAGGGAAGGGGAAAGAAAAAAGAAAGAGAGAGAGAAGAGAGAAAGGGGAGGGGGAGGAAGAGGAGGTGGGGGGAGAAGAGGAGGAGGGGGAAGTAGGAGGAAGAGGGAATAGGAGGAAGGGAGGAGGAAGAGGAGGGAGAGGAGGGGAGGGAGGAGGAGGGGGAGGAGGAGGGAGGGGGAGGGGGAGGGGGAGGAGGGGAGGGGGAGGGGGAGGAGGGGAGGGGGAGGAGGGGAGGGGGAGGGGGAGGCAGGAAGAAGTCCTCTTAGACCAGCATCATCATAAAGATACGTGATGCTAGAATAAGGAATCAAAAAGAAGAGACAAGGAGAAAGGACCTGAAGATTTTCTCCCTCCCTCCCTCCCTTTCTTCCTCTACCCTGTTCCAGGCGCTGTATAAATTATGTGAGTTACTCACCTTCCATTGCCTTATAAGAAAAGTGTTAAAACCTCATTTTATTGGTGAGAAATAAGAGTTTCAGCCAAGTTAAGGGACTTCCCAAGATCTCACCCCGGGGTCTGAAAGTGAGGGGCCCGATTGTCTCCACCACCCCATCGTGGTTACCAAGCAGCTTATCTCCCTCACAGTCCCCTGTGGACTGGCAATCCCCCCCCACCTCCGGCCAACCCAATTTTCATGCATTTTGATCAAATGCTATTTGGAGAGAAGCTGTCAAGGACCAGAAAAGCAGACTGGGGATGCTGGCCAGATTGGGTGGAGTCAGAGCGGCAGCGCCCCCCTCCACCAGCGGGCACCCTTCTCCGGAAGCTGACGGTGATTGGCAAGCTTTAATGAGGAAGGAGGGGCCAGTTTCCATGGCGTGAACACAACAGAGTTCTGACCCTTAAGACACCTGCCCCTGCTGAGCACTTCAGATTTCAAACAAGATAGTAAGTATTTTTATATTATCCTGCCTTCAGATGTTTACTACTTATTGCAGATCATTCATGTTTATTAGCACTTCTATCTACTGACTAGTTTTTTACATTTAGACACCTGTACCAGAGAGACAGACGTTCCCATATACTTAATGAAATATACAAAGATTTAGGTGAAGGAAAATTTGCTAAATTTCAGTAGTCAGTTGTAGGTTAGTCAATTGGGTGTTTTTTTACAAATAATTTTTTTAAGGAAATCTCTAATGCTGTTATTTATTTTTTAAACAGCTTTATTGAGATATAATCCACATACGATAAAATTCATTTAGTTATAATACACAATTAGTGGCTTTTGATACCTTCCAAGTTATGAAAGCATCACTCTCCACTGTCTAATTTTAGACAAAGAAATCCAATACTCAATAGGAGTCGCTTCCTATCCCCACCGCATTCTAGTTCTAGGCCACCAATACTCTACTCTCTGTATCTATGGATTTGCCTGTTCTGGACATTTCACATAAATGTAACTACGCTATATGTGGTCTCTTGCGCCTTGCTTCTTTTATTTGGCATGTTTCCAAGGTTCTGCTATATTGCAGCAGGTGTCAGTACTTTGTTGGTGTTTTAGTGTCAGATAATAGCATATGTGTGAGTTCCCACACTTTATCCATGCATGCATCCACTAATGGACGTTTAGGTTGTTTCCACTTTTTGGCTACTATGAGTTATGCAGCTTGTAAACATTTATATGCACGTTTTTGTGTGACCCTTTATTTTCATTTCTTTTAGGTATATACCTAAGTGTGGAGTTACAGGTCATATGATAACTCTACGTCTAACTTTTTCTTTTTTTAAGATTTTATTTATTTATTGGACAGACAGATTACAAGTAGGCAGAGAGGCAAGCAGAGAGAGAGAGAGAGAGAGAGAGAGAGAGAGGGCAGCAGGCTTCCCACTGAGCAGAAAGCCCTATGTGGGACTCAATCCCCAGACCCTGAGCCAAAGGCAGAGGCTTTTACCCACTGAGCCACCCAGGCGCCCCTCTACGTTTAACTTTTTGAAGGACTGCCAGAGCGGTTTCTCCATTTTATAAATGCTTATTATTTGGGACGTATTTCTGTGAGCATATTATGTTGGAGAAACTTCTGTTTATATTCCTTGGCCACTTTTAATTGAGCTATTGTTTTATTGTTGAATTGTAAGAGTTCTGTATGTATTCTGGATACAAGTCTCTTATCAGATATAAAATTTGCAAGTATTTTCTCCCATCCTGTAGTTGCCTTCATACTTTTTCAAAGGTATTGTTTACAGAAAAAAAAAGTTCTTAATTTTGGTGAAATTGAACTTATTTGTTTATTTTTTCTTTTGTGGCATATGTTTTTGTTGTAACTATGGACCAGTGCCTAATGCAATGTGATGCTTTACTCCCGTGTTTTCTTCTAAGAATTTTGTTTAAGGTCTTATGTTTAGGTCTGTAATCCGTTTTTAAAAATGGAATCCAATTTTAAAAAAATTTTATTTATGTATGTACTTATTTATTTAAGACACACAGAGAGAGAGAGAACAGATAGGGAAGGAGCAGAGGGAGAGGGACAAGTGGACTCAACACTGAGCACAGAGCCTGATGCAGGGTTCGACCCCAGGACCCTGAGATCAGGACCTGAGCTGAAACCCAAGAGTGGGATGATCATTCAATTGAGCCACCCAGGCACCCGTAGGTCTGTAATCCATTTTAAGTTAAGTTTTGTATATGGCCTGAGGGAAAGGATTGACTTCATTCTTGTGCATGTGAATATCCAATGGCGTCAGTACCATTTGGAAAGATAATTTTTCCTCATTGACTTTTTCTGGCACCTTCACTGAAAACCAATGGACCATAAACGTAAGCATTTATTTCTGGACTCTCAAGTCTATCCCATTTCTCTCATATATGTATCTTAATGCCACATGTACGAACCACAAGTACAATGAATGTACTTCATTCCTATCACATGCTGATTACTGTAGCTCTGAAGTCCGTTTAGAAATCAGGAAGTCTGAGTCCTCCTACTTTGTTCTTTTTTTTTAAACTTTATTTTACTTTTTTCAGTGCTCCAAGATTCATTGCTTATTGTTTTGCAAGATTGTTTTGCCTGTTCTGAGGCCCTTGCGTTTATTTCCTTATGGGTTTTTAGGATTGTTTTGGTATGAACTCAAGTGTGAAACAAATGGGCCGATTTTACCGGTTCAAAGGTTTGTGTGAAAGGCAAGCAGGGGCTTCAAGACACTGACTCTAGAACCGGTTTGGCTTTTTGTGAGAGCTGCAGGTTAGAAATCTGCTAGCTCTTCTGCTTACTATGTAACATTCACCCAATGCTCCAGTATAAGAGTTTTCTACCAAAACAAATCAGCCAAAAAGACCAAGTGCACCCCATGTCGTCTTCTGTTACCTAGCATGGACTGAGTGCTTGCTTCATGCAAAAAAGCATGTTCTTGTCTGATACAGTTAAAGATTCTGAAGCACTTCAGCTGAGGCCCAGGTCTCCATTTTTTTTTTTTTTAAACCCACCAGTAATTCTCATGTAGTTCTTCAGAGAAGAACAGCAGCTACATCCTTACTGCCTCTCCCTTACCTCAGGTCTCCCCACTGCCTTAGAGCCTGAGAGATATGGCTCTTCCGTGTGGTCTATAAACTGGGAGTTGTGGTGGGGACTTGTCATAAACGATGATCTCAGGCCTCATCTTAGACCAGAATCTGCATTTTACCAATATCCCAGATACTATATATGGACCAGAGGTTGGTAAACTATGGTCTATAGGCCAGGTGTGGCTCATGGTCACCTCCTATGATGTGGCCTTCTGTGGGCCTTCCCTGTGAGCTTTGGAGAGCCAACTGCTCCCTCGTCTGCGCCTAGCACTTGTGTGCTGAGCCCACAGCTGTGCCTAGCCTCTGCCCAGGGCCCTGCTGGTCACCACCTACATTTTGGGAACTATGCTGTTGGCAGTTTCTGGTCACTGATCAGTAGAGTTAGTTCAGTCAAGTCACCTTGCCTCCCTCGAGCTTTTAGCTTGAAATGGTTGGGCTCTCGGAAAGGAGAGACAGCACGCTGGGATCTGGGCGCCACTGAGGGGGAAGGAGAATGACCACCCTAACCCGCCAGACCCCTCCCCCTTGAGCTGGTTGCTTTGCCCCCGAGAACATCTCCAGCTGAGGGCTACTGAGCACAAAGCATGCTCACCCGCCACCCACACCCCTTCTTCTCCCAGGATGGCCCACCCCGGGCTGGAATTTTTCTCTTATCTCATACTAGTTAGGTAATGTTACGTAATAGTCTTGATGTTTGCCTCTTGGCCCGATTTTGGCTAAAAAATTTTGTACCCCGCCCGTTACAGGACACATTTATTTATCCTTGGTCTGTACATCAAAGTTGGAGCTGCTTGTCCTTTGCCTCCCCCGTAGATACGCTGTGCCTGAGTTGGATCTTCCCCCACTGCCAGGGCCTAAGATGACTCTTACTCACCCCTTCCGGACCCAGCTTAGGTCACTTTCAGAAAAAAGGTGCCTTTTACTTCCTAGTCCTGGGGAATGGTCCTTTCCCTCTCTCCCCAGGCACCGCCATCAGAACACCTCAGAGATAGCATGTTGACTGTGTTATATACTTCTGTCTCACTCTAGGGAAGTCCTCATATTTCAATGACATTAGTAGGTCTGATATGAGGCTCAAGAATTCGAATTTCTAGTCAATTCCTGGGTGGTGCTGCTGCTGGGCCACGGTGTGTCTGGCTGACTCCAAACTCTTCTTGAGATCTCAACTTGCTGGGGTCAGAGAGATATTCCTCCTGGCCCCCCTGAAGCGGCTCTCTCCTCTTTCTTTTCTTCTGCCCGAGCCCCTTATTTTATTTTATTTTTTTAAATTTTTATCTTGGGACGCCTGGGTGGCTCAGTTGGTTGAGCAGCTGCCTTCGGCTCAGGTCATGATCCCAGCGTCCTGGGATCGAGTCCCGCATCGGGCTCCTTGCTCAGCAGGGAGCCTGCTTCTCCCTCTGCCTCTGCCTGCCATTCTGTCTGCCTGTGCTCGCTCTCTCCCTCTCTCTCTCTGATAAATAAATAAAATCTTAAAAAAAAAATTTTTTTATCTATATTTTTTATCTATATTTTATCTTATGTTTATGTCAGTAATTCTCAGACGTTTGGTTTTAGGATTCCTTTACACCTTTAAAAACTACTGAGAACCCCAGAGAGCTTATGTTTATATGGATTACAGTTATCAATATTTAATTTATTAGAAATTAAAACTGAGAAAAAATTTAAATGTTTACTACATCACTTAAAAAATCATAATAAGCATAATATACAGCAACATGAATGATATTTTTATGAAAAACGATATATTTTCTAAAGCAAAAGAAGTGAGAACAGCATCGTTATTATGTATGTATGTAAATATGCGTGTCTGTAGTCGAATTTCTTTACTATGTGGCTCAATAGGAGACAGCTGGATTCTTAGATCTTCTGCATTCAATTTGTTGTTTTCATTGAAATACAGAAGGAAGGGGCGCCTGGGTGGCGCAGTCGGTTAAGCATTTGCCTTTGGCTCAAGTTATAATCCCAGGGTCCTGGATGGAGCTGCATGTAGGCTCTCTGCTCAGCAGGGAGCCTGCTTTTCCCTGTCCTGCCTTTGGCTTCCCCTGCTTGTGTTTTCTCTCTCTCTCTCTCTGTCAAATAAGTAAATAAATAAAATCTTAAAAAAAAAAAAAAAAGAAATATAGAAAGAAAATCTGGTTCCACACATATATAAAATTGGAAAAGGGTAAAGTATCTTATAACCTTTCCAGATTACTGTGGATATTTGTCTTGGATACTACACCAAAGCTGGACGGGGGTAGTGCCTTACAAGTTAAGTTGGAATCTGAAACAATCTCAGTGTACTTTTCATACTTCTCACTTAAATCCATTGTCCTATCTTGAATGGGTCTCTTTACCCAGGCATGATTTTTGTAACATCATATGCTTATCATTTGTTCACGGAGTTATGCAGACTTTACATATGTTGACACATTTCATTATACAATATTTTAAAATCATTTTTATTAAGTCATGTAATCAAGGGTTAATATTTATTCAAAAAATAACTCTCACTACTTTAGTGTCTTTATTGAAACTAGCTACCTTTTTTTTTTTTTTTTTTTTTTTGACTCTCTGCTGGTGAATGTCTAATCTAGTTCGGTGTCACTGCCACTGCCTTGCTTTGTGCTAAGGTACCAGCTGCTTTCTACATTGCTGCTTTTGAACTATCAGGACTAATGTCAGGACAGTGAACAAGGCCAATGACATTTTAAAATTATAATGAAAACAGTTTTGACCTCATGGTTGTTCTGAACGAGTCAGGATTCCTAAGCCTCTGTAGACTATAGTTTGAGAATTGTTGGTTTATGTCTTAATGTAAAAAATTTGTAAGCATTTTATTTGCATGTTTACATCTTGTCCATCTGAATTGGTGTGCCAATAGTATTAAATTTCTGTGGAGTACCTGCTCTGTGTCCAGTCAGTAAATTTTTCACATGGATTGTCCTTGGATCCTGACAACAACTCTGGCAAATTATACCCATGCTATAGATGAAAAAGGTAACACACAGAATTACACAACTGATTCAGAATCATACTACTAGTACTTTGGAATAGAAGTAGGGAATAGCACTGAAAAGTGTTTTGAGGCCAAATAGAAAATCCCAGCCCTTGAGCTCATCCTGTATTCCTGTAGGCAGAGGGGAGCCATTGACAGTTCTTCGCAGGGAACTGGCATATACTAACCACCGTGACTGAAATCCGAATGCACCCTCAGTAGAACACACACACATGCAAATTTGTGAGGTAAGAAAGGAAGTAAATGATAAGGATTCCTATGCAATCACTTACTGGGAATAAAGAATTGTTGAGAATTTCCTAAGCGGTATGTTTTTCCCACAGTTGTTTTTGTCATGGAATTGACCAAAATGTCGGACATGACAAAGCTCCACCAGGCTGTGGCTGCAGGGGACTACAATTTAGTGAGAAAGATTTTGAAAAAAGGTCTCTGTGACCCAAACTACAAGGATGTGGACTGGAATGACCGAACCCCCCTTCACTGGGCGGCAATCAAAGGTGAGTAGGCAATGCCTAGGTAGAGTCCATCCCCTTGAGTCCACCGTTCATGGAGTTACCAGTCAGTAGTCTGTGTAGGTAGAGGAAAGAGCATCACTTGAGAGCTAAACCGAGCATATCAACCCTGGCCCCACCACTTACTGGTTGTAGAAACTTAAGCAACTTATTTAATATCGCTAGGCTTTAATTTATTCACCTATATAATGGGAGCAGTGATTACCTGGAAGTCTTAGGGTGATGATTCATTCAGTAAGATAATGGGTGCGCACCAGCTCATAGTTTGCTCTCAACTAATATTAGTGCTCTGCCCTCTTGACCTTCAACAGGGAAGGTAGGACAGGGACTCTGTCTTGTTCATTACTGTATCCCCCATGCCTCACATGGCTCAGTTACAGAACTGGAGGAGGGTAGTGTGCAAAAGCTCAGCCATTGGGCTTGTCAAGGCCTTCAGCAATAAAACACCATCGAAGAACATTCAGGAAGACCGTGTTATAGTCAACTTTGCTTTTAAAAAACCTGTTTTGATTTCTGTATGAAGAATAGATTGGCAGGTAGTAAGACTGGCTTTAGAGAAATCAGTTGGGAGAATTTTGCAGAAATTTGAGCACAAAGTGAAGGTAGTTATACTAAAGAAGCGTTTAGTGAACATTTGCTGTGTGCTGGGCATCACGGTGTGTAGCCTTTGGCTGTGGTTTCACTTGGACTTCAAAAGAACTTGGGGAGGTGAGTCATAACACTTTTCACTTACAACTGAGGAAACCTGAGCCTCAGACTTCTGTTTCTTGTCTGGGATTCCACACTTAGCAAGTGGTACTTACTGGGAGATATGAGTCCACAACTATTGGACCCCAAACTGTGTGTTTTTAATCTGCGCTAGCTATAAAGTAAGTGGGACTTAAAATATTTTTTATTGAGGTATAATTGATATGCAACATATCAGTTTCAGGTATACAACATAATTAAATTTTTCTAGATATTATGAAATGACACCACAACTTCACTTTAAGTGAAGTTAAAATCCATCACCATATGTAGTTACAAAAAAAGTTGTAGATTTTTTTTTACAAAAAATTTCTTGTGATAACTTTTAAGATCTCTTAGCAGCTATCAAATATGCAAGACAGTATTACTAACTATAGTCACCCTGCTGTACATTACATCCCCAGAACTGACTTATTTTATAACTGATGTTTGTACCCTTTGACCCCTGTGCCCATTTCTTCAACCCCTCCCCCTCCCCCACCTCTTAGTTCACTGTACCTATGATCTTGGTGTCCCTTTGTTTTTTTAGATTCCACATATAAGTGAGACCATATAATATTTCTCTTTCTCTATCTGGCTTACTTCCTTTAGCCTAACACCCTCAAGTTCCATCCATATTGCTGCAAAATACTTGCTTTTGAATCACCCCTGAAACTGCTGAAAGTGGAGTGAGTCTTACCAGTGCCCACATGGGCTTGCATAGGGTGATTCAGGGAAGCAAGATTCCTAGGAAGGGCCTGTGGGAATGGACGGGGAAAAGGAGTGTCCTGGAGGGAGTAGAGGGAATCTTTGCAGAGCCCAGGGCTCTGGAAGGAGCAAGGTTCATGAGTTGAGGGTGGAGCACTGAGTCCCCAGTAAGAGAGGGAGAAAGAGGAGGGGATGATGCTAGGAGGCTGGAAGGGCCCAGAGCAAATGTCATTCCTTCTTTTATCCTATCTAGGCCATCTCTGGCCTCACTGGGGCAGAGACATTTTAATCTCAACCTCCTCCTCTTTCTTCTTGCTACATCTAAGGGCACGTGGAGGTGATTCATGTCCTTCTAGAATATGGAGCCAGGCCCTGCCTGGTAACCGATGTGGGCTGGACCGCAGCTCATTTTGCAGCTGAGTCAGGCCATGTGAATGTGCTCAAAGTTCTCCATGGACTGCATGCTCCCATCGATGCCCCCGACTTCTTTGGAGACACACCAAAGAGGATTGCACAGATCTACGGGCAGACCGCCTGTGTGGCCTTCCTGGAGAAGTAAGTTTCATTTATTTCCTGTTAGAGAAATGACAGAGAAGCAGGAGCCTGGAGTCAAGGTCTTTGCCAACTCAGTGGTCTGTGGTCCATGAAAATGAAAGAAGCAAATTCAGCCCACTGTCATTTGAGTTGTTTTTTTAAAGATTTTTTTTTTTTTTTTTTTTTACTTATTTGACAGAGAGAGATCACAAGTAAGCAGAGAGGCAGGCAGAGAGAGAGGAGGAAGTAGGCTCCCTACCGAGCAGAGAGCCCAATGTGGGACTCGATCCCAGAACCCTGAGATCATGACCTGAGCCAAAGGCCCAACCCACTGAGCCACCCAGGCGCCCTGAGTTGTTTTTATTTTTTTTTCCCTGAAATGACTAGTTTGGGTGGAAACTATATTGTTTTAGATGATGTGAAATCTACTATTTTTATATTATGCTAAGATTACAGTTATCATGACACATATTTATAATAATTTTAGCAATATATAACTTAAAGTTATTGTTTTAGATTATACAAAAATTATCTCAGATAAGGGAGGTGGGACACAAGCTTGAAATGGGTCATGGTACAAGATTCATGGAGCCCCTTCCGATTCTTGAAAGGTATTCCAATTAGCTGTGTGACCTTGGGTGTTTTTAAGTCACCTTGCTGAGCCTCAGGTTTCTCATATCAAAAATGAAGCTGGTGAATTAGGCTCTGAGTGGTAAGGGCCCTTCTACCTTTGAAAACTTCTATTCATCTACGAATCTTCTACTCACACAGTCACCAAAGATCATGAATTTTCTAGCAGTTGTTAATTTTTTCTCTTACCCACTGCATTAAAATAGAATTAAATATCAATTATGTACTTGACAGGTACAGCATTGGGAGGGATGGAATTGGGGAATTTATAATCTGGTTGAGTTAATAAGTAATTCATATAAGAGGCAGTAAAGTAATTGAATGAGGGCAGCGTTGCTTGAAAACCAAAATAAGATCCATAGCAAGTCTATCATTAGGGCAGCTCAGGGTGGGAAGGGGGAAATAACTGTGTAATGCCTTTGTAAGAATTCACAAATGAAGTTATCTTCTGGAAGTTAAACTATCAAAAGAGTTGCTTATGATGAGATTAGATATCTGTAGGAGTAACCCAAGAGACCTTCTCTTAACAGTGATGTCTGTATTAAAAATTTTCAAAATCAGGAGTGCCCGGGTGGCTCAGTTGGTTAAGAGCCTGCCTTTGGCTCTGGTCATGGTCCTGGGGTCCTGGATCAAGCCCCATGTCGGGCTCCCTACTCAGCGGGAAGCCTGCTTCTCCCTCTCGCTCTGCCAGCTGCTCCCCCTGCTTGTGCTCTGTCTCTCAAATAAACAAATAAAATCTTTCAAAACATATTCCAGATCATAATCAAGTTGATTTTGGGGGTAAAAGAAGGAGATCCTTGAGTCCTAACTTGAAGACTCTTCCCCCCAACCCAGCACCATCTTCTACATTCAGTGACCTCTATCCATTGTGGACCTCAGCACCTACAACATTGTTCTCTGAACTTCTAAAAACTCTAACATCTCACTCTGCAACCATAGCTCTCTTTCTTCATTTTGCCGGTTCCTGGATCATCACACAGGTATTCACTTGCAGACCTCTTCTCATTCACCTTCTTTCCCTCCCAATTGATCCCAGCCTGAAGGTTTCACGATTTTCCATCTGTCTGCCAATTGGACACCATGATACACCACCTCTTCTCCTCTCTTTCCAGGATTCTTAAATTTTCAACCCTTCATCCTCCTGTACCATGTGACCCAGAATTCCCAGCCTTGTCTCAGTCTCCATCTTCTCCGTGCCTGTGCTTGGTCTGGGAAAGAAAAGCCCACAAATAATTTCATAGGTACCACCAGAAGTTCTGGGATTTCTATCTTCAGCTGAGCTCTTGGAACAGTTGGATGATCTGTCTCCCTGTCCTGCTCCTTTGCTGACAGTTCACTTCCCCATCTCCCCAGCCTGTCCCTCAGAAAGTAGGCTTTCTACTGCATAGAGAGTATTGAAGTCAAGGGTTTATACATTTAAACCCCTTCCTACATGTTGTCCCTCCCTATGGACCCTGACCCAAACCTTTCTATCTCCTACAACGTCATCATTCCTGTATTCTTTGTTACATCTTTTATTCTCCTATATTTTTAGGTTTTTTTCTATTCCTTCCCCCTTAGTCCTCTGTGGCCTTTGAACATGTTCAAATAGATTTTATTGAACAAACACATAAATATTTAGAGGTCCTTCTACTGTCTGCTGTTTCTTCTTCTTCCTGCATTTTTTTTTTTAAGATTTATTTCTTTATTTGAGAGGGGAGGGGAAGGTACAGAGGGAGGGGGAAAGAGAGTCTTAAGGAGGCTGCACGCTGAGCATGGGGGCCTACATGGGGCTGGATCTCTTCCTGCATTTCTGTGCTACTTAAATGTCAATCTATGGGATTAAATCTCAATCTATGTGGGTGTCTTCCTCACCCACCTTTGCATTTCTTTTCTGTGTCGTACTGAATCCGCGCTCATCCAGGGAGATCTCTGTTGCTAAATCAATGGCCTCTTCCCAACTCCCATCTTCCCTGCACTTATTTTGATATCTGGTTACTCTTCTCTTTTGGCATGTCTCTTTGAATAACTCGTTCTCTTCTCTGGTGCTGTTCTCTCCAATTTCTCCTTCCCCTGTCGCATCATTTCTTCTCATGATTTTCTTGAGCTCCTATTTTCGCATGCCTGAAAGAGGCTGAAATTCCTCAGGATCCTGTCCTTGGCTGTCCTCGGCTGACTCTTTCTGCAAAAATCCCAACCCCTCCCTGGTGATTAGTGGGTGGATGAGGGTGACACACGATCTCAGCCCAGCTGAAGCGGAGGAGGAATGGTTCTCCAAAGAGGGGGGGTTGTCAGTATGAGGAAAAGTGGGCAGGCAGAGCTGAGCAGACAAAAACAACAAAGGTCAGCCACATCACGCGTAAGTCATTTCTAGTGATCGTCATCTTCCAAGAGGAACTTCTTTTTCGACAGTTTACGGGGTTCAGAGAGAAGCGATCCTGATTAAGGGGAAATTAATCTGGACCTTGAAAGACAGCTAAGATCTGACTAATGAAGGAGGGAGAAAGATTCTTGATTTGGAGCGAAGGCATCAAGTTGGAAATAGGGTGTGTGGATGTGTGAGGACGTGCAGAGGTAGTGAGGGGACAGGGACCCGGAGGAATTTCCTAATGCCTCTTGTTGCAAGCAGGAGGGCTCCTGGGCGAGGGGGATGTAGAGAAAGGATGTAAGAGAACTTCAGAAGAAGCCTAGATAGTATTTGACTATTTTCCAAGTAAATCTCTCTTTCAACCAATATTTTTTTTTATTTTTAAAGATTTTATTTTATTTTTTTGACAGAGAGATCACAAGTAGGCAGAGAGACAAGCAGAGAGAGAGGAGGAAGCAGGCTCCCCGCTGAGCAGAGAGCCTGGTGCAGGACTCGATCCCAGGACCCTGAGATCATGACCTGAGCCGAAGGCAGAGGTCCTAACCCACTGAGCCACCCAGGTGCCCCCTCAACCAATATTTTTGAGCCCTACCATGCAGATGGCTTTGAACCAGATGCTAAAAAGGATTTAGAGTTGAATCAGAGACAGAGCTGGACATTAAGTTCCTGAGAGAGGAGATACTTGTTTACAGAAATAGCATGAATATAGGATAGAAAGTGGCAAAGGTGGAAAGAACAGGGTGGTCTCAATAAAGAGCCGTCACTTCTAGCTGTTGAGGGGATGCGGACTGAGGGGCAAACGGGTTTGCTCTCTTCTCATTGAACTGTGCTTTTTGCACTCTACTTCAGACCATACTTTCATATGTTTCCCCTTGTCCATGTGTATATGATGATTGATTCTCCTATTTCCCTATTATCTATTCTATTGTTCCATATCTATCATCTGTCCATATAGATCATCTCTCGGTATTCTTTCCTCAAATCCATCTACACATACCATACACATGTGATTACGAGTCCTTTTTATTTCTTTTATATATGTTTCCATACTTTTAAATCTTACACAACAAACAGACATGGTTTTATAATCAGGATAAAATACAATGGGAAGAGAAAGGAAGGAAAGCCGCCTCCTGCTAAGATTCTGGAGGCTCCATACATGTGAATGCTTTAGAATTAGCAGCCCCTTCCTCGGGCTAAGTGCCTGTCCTTGATGCTATGAATGTCCCACTCAGGGGCTTGCCACTTTCCTTCATGTCACAGCCATGTCCTTAGTGTCTGAGGCATCCTATAGGTGCACTGGGAGATGTTGGAGCTCAGCCTCCTTCCTTCTCTCCTGGACTGCTGACGTGGCCAGCCTGTGTGCAGAGGGTGTGAAGTGGGGCCCATGCTGCAGAGGAGACAGGCTCTCCTGGCCAGCTGGGAGCTGAGGGCCACTGCCTTCCCCCTCTCCAGGGCTGAGCCCGAGTGCCAGGACCACCGGCGCACCGCCAGGGAGAAGGGGCTGCCTCTGGACCAGCAGGACGAAGACTGGGATGCCAAGAAAAGGGAGCTGGAGCTGTCTCTCCCTTCCTCAAATCGAAACACTGATAAGAAAACGAATAAAACAATTCGAGCCCCCACCAGACCTGGCCATATGAAGGAGAGATGGGCATGAGAAGGACAGCGTCCTCGGCAGCTCTAGCACGCAGGTTGGCTGTGGGGAACTGTCCCTGGACCAGAGTAGGAGTTGTGAGACCTGTACCATCATTATGTGATGTTTCTTAGAGACCGTTACCCAGATGACTTCTTTTGGTAGCTCAGCACCTGCCATTGGATCTGAAGCCTTGCTGGGTGTCCTCTGCTGGAGCAGCTGCCTCTCTGCTGAGGCGCACTGTCCCCAGGAATTGCCAGGAATAGCCAAGCATTCGCTGCTTGTACGTGGTCACCAGTCATTTGCACTGTCAGCATCCTCTGGCCCCGCTGTGTTGTTATAGAATTTCAGGAGGCAATGAAAGCACTCACCCTAAGGGAACTTGATTGTTGAGATGAAAAACAAACAAAAAAGTAGTAATAAAATCTCAGAAATTTCCTACCTACTCAGTACAGTTAATCGGTGACAAATATGATTTGTTGTCCCATAAACGAAGCAAAGAGGTGAACAAAGGTAGCTCCCAGCTTCCAGCTATGGCTTTCCTGCGTGGGGCGGAGGGCCGCAATCCCAGAGCGGTCATTTCTACCAATGACCGCTTCCCCATAGGAGTAGAGATCCGGGCGATAGACCAGCTTGGTGAGCGAGAACTGGGAGCACGGACGAGGATTCGCTCCCTCCCACGTAACAAGCGAGGGGTAGCACGAGAACTAGGATGTGTGATTCCGTCTTTACTGTCTGGTGTGCGTGTTAGGAAATCTCAGTACAGATAAGGTTATTTCCAGTTAAAATGTCACATCCAACCTGAGATGTGCTCTCCATGTGAAATACGTATCAGATTTTGAATACTTAGAACAAAAAAGGTAAAGTGGTTCATTAACAATATTATTGATTATGGGTTGAAATGATCATATTTTGGATAAAATATGTCACTGGCAGGAATTTTGCTCTCTTTCTCTCCACTTTTTAAAATACGTGGCTGCTAGAGTGTTTAAAATTACGTGGCTGGCTTGCTTTATTTTTGTTTTGTTTTGTTCTGTTCTGTTCCATTGGTGGGGGGGGGGGGGTTGTTTGTTTGTTTGGGCTATCAGATAGTCCTGCAGTAGAAACCAGAAAATATTTAGAGCCTCCACCAGACAGCTGGCCTGATAGACTCCAATTAATAGTTTTTCTACCTAAATCAATGTCTTTGGACACCTAACATCCTCATTACACTTTCCTCAATTAATGCTTATGTTAATACAGGCCATGCTTGGTTTGGATTCTCTGAAATGAATAAATGCTTGAACCTCTGGTAGGAAAGTTGTAGAGCTACGGAGGATACCTTTTCTAGTGTTTGTATCCATCCTGAGCATCAATCCCCTTTCTCTATGCTCAGCAAGTCCCAGAGGTGGTTCCTGCTTGCTGTGCTCCTGTTGGTCCTCAACTGGGGTACGAACTTTGGAAGACACCTGACTCAAGCTGGACCACTCAGATTCTTCTCCTGGGAGCCAGCTGGTTCTGGTGTCTGAGACTAGGCTCTGGGTACAGGGGGGGGTCTCTGCCTCTGTCCTGACCTGCCCCACACTGCCCTTGACAGCTGTGCAGAGTCCATCCTCTCTCCGAGTTCACACTTCCCCTCCTGCGAGCCGCAGCTCATGCAGAGGCTTGCAGTTGGAGAAGGGGTGGGGGTGGGGTGGAAAAAGACCCAGGCTGCAATACAGAGCACCCCCAAGTTGAAGAAAGGCCTGTCATTTCCCCCTTCATCCTGAGACCCCGTCTTCGCAGGGGTCTACCCCCACCAATGAGCCCCTCCCTCACTGGCCCTCATTCTCCTCACTAAGCCCCCTCCATCTCAGAGCACTCAGTCACGTCCATGAGTCCTCTCTCCACAATCTCCCCTCCACCCTCAGCCCTAGCAACATCCTCAGAAAGGCATAGACAGGGCCTATGACTGAGCCCGGCTGGGGGTGGAGAAGTTGGAGCGGGATTGGGTTCTGCACTTCTCCTCTTGCCGGGGACCTCCTGGGCTCCCTACTCCCTGTGTAGCCTCAGGAGCAGAAGGGTCTCTCTCCATTCCCACCTCTGCCCTCATCACTGCTTCTGGTTCCTGAGCTACTCACAGCGGGTCTTCCTCTGGAACAATATGTCCGCCTAAGTGCCAGCTACCGTGCACTGGGCTGAAAAAACAGCAGGGAAATCTCGCCCAAAGATTGGACATGGGGGATGGCAGTTTTGCTTGGTGTGGTCAAGCACCCATTTCGGAGGAACATTGATGACCAGAGGTTGTGGGCCAGGAGCTGGGAAGGGAGGAACTGAGAAACCCTGGGGCTGAGCCTGCCCCCCAGGCCTGGCCCCTCAGCCTTGGTAGGCTCCTTGGAGGAGAATTAATAGAAGCAGGAGCAGTATATACAGGTGGGTGTTTTAACAGCCAGGACTCCCACAATGAAACTGGCTGCTCTGGAGGTGTCCAAATGGAGGTGGGTGAGCACACTTTGGAGATACACAAGACTACCCACAGGAGTAGGCTGGACTCAGGAATTTCTGTGGCCTCCCTCAAATTTCACATCCCCACTTGGATAATTAAAAAGTTTTTTTTTAAAAAAGGAAAAAATGTTAAGGATTCTTCTCCTGGTAACTTGAAAAAGAATCATGAGAGGATAGACCAGTAGCATATAACCTCAGAAGCACGGAGTGGCTCATTCTACACGGGGCTGAGGAAGTGTCCGAAGGTGCTCCACAGAGAGAGAAGACTGAGGTAAAAGATGGCAGGTGTGGGGAGGGAGAGGTGGGGGGAGGGGGGACACGCACGCACATGCACAGCTTTCTAGTTTCCAGTTCTGGTTCTGTACTCAGTAAATCTGTGAAATACTACTTTCATAATAGTATTTCCTCTTTTGCTTACAGCATATTGAATTGATTTCTCCCAGCAGTCTTTTCTAATAAGTACTGTATTTTATGATCATGGGCTTATGAGTCAAGTGGGCTTGGGTTTATATCCTCTCCATGAAATAGGCAAAATAATCCTTCCTTCCTGGGATTACAGTGGGGATGAGATGAGATGAGATGTGTGGACTAACACTGCCCTTGGCCCTCTGTAAAAGGTCCATGTGATGGTTATGTTGTTACTATAGGAGTAGGCTCAGTTTTCTCCTAAGAATCCTGAAGGGGGCCAGAAATAATATCCTGTATGGGTCCCATGAGCCTCTCCATCGTCCAGTCCATAAGTATTCTGTGTCTAGTTTCATGGTGTGGATCGTAATCTGTCTTCCATTGGCTGGACAACCCTGGACCAAGCTGTTAAGTGTTCTCAGGATCCTTTACTGGGATGGCCTCCCACTATCCATGCTAAGTCCTCCTTTCATTGTTTGTCTCATCGAGGCATTGGGAAGAGAAAGAGATTATGTATAGTAAATGAGATCAACAGGAAGAGAACATTATGAAGGAATTGTTGCAATGCGGATTCTGTGCTAAGCATGTATTACATGTAATCTTCGTGACTCACCTGGGAGGCAGGTCTTTCTATCCTCCAGTGACGTCACAAACTGCAATTCTGAGAGGTGACATGACTCGTTCTAGGCTACCAGGCTAACGGTCCTCTAGCCCTGAAAGCCTGTCTGGATTAGAATGAGTCCCAAACCTTTGGGCTGTGGGATCATGGTCAGGTTGCTCATCGGCCCTAGATTCCTCACATGTAAACTGAATTTTAGCTGAGTTCTCAACAATTCTGAGATTTTGAGACAGAAGACACACACTTCTTCAACATCCCCCACTTTACTTTTTTTTTTTTTTAAGATTTATTTATTTATTTCAGGGGGAGGGGCAGAGGGAGAGAGAGAATGTCAAGCAGACTCCCCGCCAAGCACAGAGACCCACATGTGGCTTGATTCCACTACCCTGAGATCATGACCTGAGCTGAAACCAAGAGTCTGACATTCAACTGACTGAGCCACCCAGGCATCCCTCAATATTCTCCATTTTAAATAACCCCTTAGCAATGCTTACTCTCTTCTATTCTCTGTGTTATCAGAACCATGACCTGCTGAGATGCTTGCTGAAGGCAAAGGAAATGCAGAATGGGTAGTGTAAGTAGGTAGTAACCAATACCAACTGTGAGCCCGAGATCGGTTATTGAGACAAGGACTGGGATTGTCACGTGTCTTCCTTCTTGGTTTGTTATGAACATGTTTGTTGAGTATGTGTGTGCATGTGCGTGAATGCACACGTGTGTGTGATGCAAAATGCTACAGCCACTTGGGAAAATATTTTGTCAATTTCTTATATAGTTAAATATACACCAGCAACTGCACTCCTAGGTATGCACCCAAGTAGAATAAAACTTATGTTCATATAAAATCTGTGTGTTATCTGTAGCTGTTCTATTCCAAATTGCCAAAAATTATGGGAACGATCTAAATGTCCTTCAGGGGTGCGTAGGTAAACAAACTTGGTCCATCAGTACCATGAAATGTGTATTAGTAATAAAAGGGAACAGACTGATGCACACAACGACATGCACGAGTCCCAAATCCGTTATGCTCAATGGAAGAAGGCCAGACTCAAAGGCCTGTTTTTTTTTTTTTTTAAGATTTTATTTATTTATTTGACAGAGAAAGAGAGATCACAAGTAGGTAGAAAGGCAGGCAGAGAGAGAGAGGGGGAAGCAGGCTCCCCACTGAGCAGAGAGTTCCATGCAATGTGGGCTCAATCCCAGATCCCTGAGATCATGACCTGAGCTGAAGGCAGAGGCTTAACCCTCGGAGCCACCTAGGTGCCCTCAAAGGCCTGTAAATTCATTAATTTATGGGACAATTCAGAGAAGACACAGGTAGAACAAAAAACAAAGTGATTGCCAGGGACTGGAGATAGAAGGGAAGACTGTCTTTGAAGAGGCACAGGTCAGTTTTTAGGGTGATGCAACTGTTTCATGTTTTGATAGTTGTAGTTGTGTGATTATAGGATACCCTAAAACGTATAAATATTGCTGTATGTAAATTATGCCTTGCTTTTTTTTTGTGGGAGGAAGGAATTAATGTTTACTTAACTCATACACTGAGATAAAGCCTTGCAAAATACCAGGAGGTCCATGAACGTGGTGGGGTGGTAGGGCAGGAAGGGAATATACCTCAGAAATTCTTAGAGAAATTCTTTGGAAATACTAAGAGTTCAATGAATTCCTTAACTGGCTGTGCATCAGAATCATCTTTGGGATTTTATAAAAAATACATGGATTTTGCTTTAGAGACTCTAATTCAGTAAGTCATGGTTAGGTCCCAGGAACTTCTAGTTCTTCGATATTCACTAAATTATTGTGAATCTAGGTTTAGAACTCCTGAGACAGAATTGCTAATGTCCTTTCCAAACTAAGCATTCCTGTGACTGCATAGAATTTCAGATGTGTGTAAACTTTGCTAGGAGAGGAAAAAGCCATCTTTATTTTTACTAATACTAACTGATACTTAGCATTTCCTTCAACTGTGAGTTTGGGTGACAAAATTCAAATATTAGCAGTTTCTATGACTTTCCTGCACAGACATCTCATATATTTTCACTCAATATTAACATCATCATATAAATCATGGCATTGCAAATTACAAAATATCTCAATGACATTTCAGGTATCTTAAAATAACATTAACACTTGTGATTAGTTGGAAATTATGGTAACTTTTGGAATTATTCCTGTCTAGTCATTTAATACAATAATATATATATTATATCATAAACTACTATTCTAAATTTTTATAAATCCATTTAAATAAAATTAGTTTCCTTTATTACCTTCTGCATTTTATTTTCTTCATTTAAAAATACTTTTTCTAGAAGAGGTCCAGTGCTTCACCAGATGGCCAGAGGGGCTCATGGCACAAAACACTTCCGCACTTGGATGGTAAGTCTTCCTGATTTGATTTATGATGGTTCCGATAACTGCAGACACACCCGTATTTAAATGAAAGCAGAGGGGAAGACTAGCCTAAAATACAGAGTGACTGAATCTTGGGTCATCTCAGGTATTTCTGGTGAACAACACCCTTCTGCTCAGTCAGATTGGTAAAGGGAATTCGTTTACTTGTTCGAGCCAAGTTGACGGGTTAAGGTTTATAAGCCTGCGTCTTGAGAGGTACTGAGCCAGGGATCCATCCCATATCACACGAGCGTCCATACTCACACATATGCACCTAATGGAACTTCTTGCCCTATTTCAAGAATACGAAAAAAAACCAAAGAAATAAATAAAACGCAGTCAAGGTTGTAAACTGAGTTCAGAGGCACAGATCTGTAAAAGCAGTAGATACTATGGAATACACACAAGTACCCCCCCCACACACACACGTGTAAACACATGCACAAAATCAAACTGTAAATATTAAACTTTAGGGAAGAAGGGTCACATTATTTAGATGTTCTCTTTTAAGTTACCGTATTTAAAGTTCTGGTCATAACAGGGGTGCCTGGGTGGCTCAGTCAGTTGAGCGTCTGCCTTTGGCTCAGGTCACCATCCCAGGGTCCTAGGATCGAGTTGCATGTCAGATTTCCTGCTCAGTGGGGAGATTGCTTCTCCCTCTGCCTCTGTTCCTGCCCCTGCTCGCATGTGCAGGAGCTCTCTCTCTCTCAGACAAATAAATAAAATCTTAAAAAAAATATGTTCTGGTCATAGCAGAGTAAATAAGCCCTGAGGTGTTTTTTGTTGTTGTTGATCCTGTTTCATTTGGCTATAAAAGATGTTAATTTCCTTCGGAAAAAACATCCCCAGTGGAAATTAACCAAGATTGGTTGAAGGGAAGGCATAACACCTATGTTTGCAAAAGTACCATGTAAGAGGACATGAGAGCGTAAGGCTAAAAGTCTAGGCTTTAGCCTGAGAGAGATGGACCAGTGCTTCCCAATGAAGCAATACTGAGCCGCTTCCCTTCCTGAGCCCGATTGTCCATTCATAGGGCAGGATCCTGCCTGCCACGCTGGCTCCTGAAATGACTGAATGGTAGGGGACCAGGGAGGAAAGAGTGAGAAAATTTGATGGGAGAAGGCTTTCTCAAAATTAATCAAAACCAAAGGATTCCATAGAAAGTAAGATTGATCCATGGAGGAAGAGAGGGAGAGAGGGCTAGGTGTCTCAATGTGCAGCAAAGGAAGCCGTGCGAGCTTGTAGGAAACCGGTAGAAGAGTGTTTACTGTAAAATTCTTTCAATTTTTTCATGTGCTTAAAAGTTTTCTAAATACAGGGTTGCGGGGTGAAAATCTAGAGGCTTTTCTAGAGCCTTTGGAAAAGACGGTGGTGTCCCTGAGCCCAGGAAATGAGGGAAAGTGGCCTCAACATTCTGTTGTGTAGTTGGGACTCAGGACCTGGAATAGAGAAGACATGTTTGGGCAAGCCCAAGTAATTCTGTCTCTAAGCACTTTGAACTTGGGCAATTCAGCTAGCTCGCCTCATCGTCCTTTTCATTGTCTACAAATAGTGAAAATTATGCCTGTTTCTGACGACTGAATGCAAATGTACCTGGCATCTCTGATTAGGCAAATGATTAGGAAATCAGAATTAGTACTATTCTTATTATTATCCTTATTATCAGAGGGAAAAAAAACCCTGAAAATTCATCTAACCCTTCATTTAACAGATGCACAAGCAGATGCTCAGAAGGGAAAACTGATTTCCCCCAAGTCACAAGCTGATTAATCATAGAACCAGAATCTGAATTCAGATATTCTGTGCTCCAGCCCAGGAATCTGTCTCTTGAATCACTCTTTCTCCTGAGACTTGTTTCTTCCATCTTATAAAATGACATGAACCAACTCCATGGCAATCAGGTGTCATCAAAAATTCCTATGCAAAAGAGCAAATGCCTAGTAAGAGACAACCCAAAGCTGGAGAATGGGGGTGGTGTTCCCTCCCCATTTGGCTTTGCTGATCTGCCTCAATCCTTAGGCAGTCCCAGATTCCACAGGATCAAGAGACTTTGGGGGCAGCCTGCTTTGTGTCATTCAGGGACGTTGGGGCTGAAAAGCAGCATGGTTGTTCAGTCTGGGCACTGTGGCCTGGTGTCATGGCATGTCGCACCTTCACAGGGATAGCAGCAGCCAAGCCCCGCCCCCGTCCCCCACCCCGGCAAGTCATTCCTTGTCCCATCTCCTCTGGCCAGACCAGAGCAAAGAAGCAGCTCCTCCTGGAATATGACTGGGGTCCTAAGCTTGCCTGTTCCCACATAGGCTTCCCCATGTTGGGCTAGAGAACTCCAAATTCTTGTTCCATTTGCAGAAGGGAAATCAGGGAACTTCTGTACCCTTGCAACCACATGACTGTTTAGCAACTTTACACCAAGGGTTCAGAAATTGGAGAAAACAGCTTCTATGGTCTGAATCATTTTCCCATTTCTGGTCTGTTCCCACCGGGACATTTTTCTGGCCTTATCTAACACTTGCACACATTGTGCTAGTCTTTGAGAAAATTCCTCTTCAAAGATTTCTTTTTTATTGTTCAGTAGGGGAAATCTATGATTCTGGGCTTCCTTCTCAGTTGCCATGAAACTCGACCATGGCAGACCCTGAAGAACTTAAAGTAGCAAAATACGTTCCATGGAGAAGTCAGAGTGGCATAGGAAATCCTGAAATGTGAAGTCTGAATATTACTGCTTTTAGGAAAATGTTAAACTACACAAGATTTTGGGGTGTCTTTCCTGCCATCAGGAAAATCTCGATCTGGCTGGCACTGAGCCAGTAGACACTAGATGCATTCCTTGAAAAACAAATTATGGAAGTATAAACTAACACTCCATAGCCATGGCTCTCATTTCAAGTGTACCATTCAGCAGTTTTTAGTTAACTTAGAGTTGCGCAACTATCACCCCAAATCCAATTTTAAATCATTTCCATCACACCAAAGAGATTCTGCCTGCCCTTTAGGCAGGCACTCCCCATTCCCACTCCCAGTCCCTGGCAAGCACCAATCTGTTTTCTTTCTCTGTAGATATCTTTTTTTCTAGAAATTGCGTAGAAATGGGTGGAAGGGCTCTTAAGGGCAGATCATTGTATCTCTATTACTCATAAATTCAATCGACCACTTAACAATATATATCATACATGCTAGTTGCTTGTCCTAAAGTGAGTGAAACAGACTAGTTCCTGTCCAGCTAGGAAGGCAGGAAGTTAAGCAACTAAAACCAGGGAAGGTGATGGTCTGTGAAAGGGGAGGACAGGTGCACTCTGGGAAAGCTTATCCGGAGCTCATAAAGTAGCCTGGAGAATCCCGGGAGGCTTCTTGGAGAAAGCGGCATATGAATGAAAAATGGAAGGGTAGGCTGGAGGTAAGCAGGAGAGTTGGGAGAGAACTCTGCAGGCCAGTGGTGGAGGTTAGGAGTTGAGGCTGAAGGACCAAAGCAGGTTTGACAAGGCTGAAATACAATGTTTGTGAAAGAGCAAGGAAGGCCGGGAGACATGGTAACCATGAGGGTGGTCTTGGAGGGGCCGTAAAGCCAGGTCACAACTGGTCATGGTGTGACACTTGGCTGGTGTTCTGAAGTCAGTGAAAGACCTCTGAGGAGCTTTAGATAGGGTTGGCTGTGACCTGGCAAATGAATGGAAGCAGGGCAAGAATTCAGATAGGAAGACCAGCTAAGAAAGTGCTGAAATTATCCAAGCAAGAGATGCCACTGGGAGGCAGCATTGCCATGTGGTTAAAAGCTCTGGATTTTTTCCAGAGAAGACATACAGTTGGGCAACAGTTACTGGGGTTGCAGGGAGAGAAGTAATAAGGAATTGTCTTACACAATTACAAAAGCTGGCAAATCCAAAAGCCAATGTTCCAGTTCAAGTCCAAAAGGTGACAGGCTATCATTGTACCAGGAAACGTGGATATCTCAGTTAAAAGTCTATCAGGCAGGAGAATTTTCTCTTACTTGGGGGAAAGTCAACCTTTTCTTCTATTCAGACCATCAACTGATTAGATGAGGCCCACGCACACTATAGCAGGCAATCTGTTTACTCAGTCTACCAATTTAAATGTTAATCTCATTCAATAATATTCTCACAACTCTTAATCTCACAAAACAAACTGAGAGTTGCTCAGAGGGAGAGGGAGGGGTGTGTGGTTATGGACATTGGGGAGGGTGTGTGCTATGGTGAGTGCTGTGAAGTGTGTAAACCTGGCAATTCATAGACCTGTACCCCTGGGGATAAAAATACATTATATGTTTATTTAAAAAAATTAAAAAAATAAAAATATCAACTTACAAATGTAAAAATAAAAATAAAAATAAAAATAAAAATAAAAATAAAAATAAAAATAAAAATAATGCCCTCACAGAAAAATCCAGAATAATGTTTTACCAAATACCTGGGCATGTCATGCTCCAGTCAAACTGACACATAAAATTAAGCATCGTACGGGGTAATAGGAAAAGGGGTAGGTAGGGGTGCCATTTTATAAAGGGGAGTCAGGGAAGGTATCTCCAAGGAGAGGCCAATTGAACGGTGACTTAAATGAAGTAAAAACAAGATGCTCTGGGGGCGTGTCCTTCCAGGTGGAGGGAATAAAAAGTATCTAGGGCCAGTGCAGAATATCTGATCTAGGGTGAGAAGCTGCTACAGCAGGAGCAGGGAGCCAGTGGGGGGTGCCTTAGGGGAGGGGCTGAGTCTGCAGAGGTGGTCAGCAGCAGGTTCCTGTGAACCTTGTGGGCCCCAGTGAAAATTGGGCATTTCATTTTAAGGGTCACAGAAAACTATTGAGGAGTTCTAAGCGCATCTCTTGGCTATTGTGCAGAGAATAGTTTGCAGAGGGGCGAGGGTGGAAGTCAGGACACGAGCCACTTGAGTTTATTGCCATAATCAGGCTAGAGATGATGCTGATGTAGGCTGTAGTGAAGTCCGCGAGAAGCCGCTGGATTGTGGCCATATTTGGAGGGAGAGCAGAGGACCCTCTGGGAGAGTGAATAGACACATTGATAGACACATTAATGGAAAACTGACAAATGCTCGGGATGCATTTGGGATGGCTGCCCCATCAACCCTTTGCACAAACCTCGACTATGCTTAATGACAATCCACTTTTCACAGAGGGAATCTTTTTGCTGGGGTGGCCTCTGTCAGCTGATTCCTTTTCTGAATGGCTATAGATGTGCTCACTCTTCTGGAAAGTTGCTCTTGCTTTATTCATCACTATATGCTTCTGTCTGTTCACCAGGAGAGCTAGCCCTGCACGTGCAAGCCTTCACTCTATCTTGGCCGCTCAGCTCTGCGTTGTGAGAGCTTCTTGGCTCATATCATAGACTTGTTTGCTTGGTTTTGTCTTGTTTTTCCGAAACACTCAAATGTCATTGAGGTATAATTTATACAGGGCCAATGCACAAAGCTTAGTGAACAGTTTAATGTGTACCTGTGAAATCTACACCAAAACCAGTATTAGAACATTCCCATTCCCCAAAAAAGTTTCCCCGTCTGTTCCTCCCCACCGCCGCCCCCCATCTGTTTCTCCGTCTGTTTCCAGTCTGTCTGTGTCCCTGTCCCTGCAAACCTGTTCTGGTATCTGTCACCATAAAGTAGTTTGGCGTATTCAATTCATATACAGAAATCACTAGGATGTCTTATTTCATGGACCGCTTCTTCCATTCAGCGTGATGTATTTGAGATTTCTCCATGTCATCGATTGCGTTGGCAGCTTGTTCCCTGGATGAATATAGCATAATTCGCTTATTAATTCACCACTTGGTGGCCATTTGAGTGGCTTCCAGTTTGAGCTCATTATAATTCACAACAGCCAAGATACAGAAGGAACCTGAATGTCCGCTGACAGATGAATGGATAAAGAAGATGTGGTGTATACACATAAGGGAATATTATTAAGCCTTACAAAGGTAGGAGATCATGCGATATGGGACAACACGGCTGAATCTGGAGGACACTATGCTACATAAAATAAGCCATCACAGAAGGACAAATACTGCATAATTCCACCACTCATATGAGGTATCTAAACTAGGCAAAGTCATAGAAACAGAGCATAGCATGGTGACTGCCAGGGGCTGGGGAGGGGGCAGAAATTGCTATTCAATGGGAAAAGAGTTGCAGTTACACATGATGAATAAGTTCTAGAGATCTCCCGGACAGCATTGTGCCTGTGGTTACCTATACTTTTTTTTTTACACTTAAAATTTTGCTAAAAGCATAGATCTGATGTTAAATATTTTTACTACAATAAAAAAGAAAAAACTGCAGTGAATGCTGGGTACGTGACTTTTTATTGACACACATTTTCATTTCTCTTTGGTAAATACTCCAGAATGGAATTGCTTGGTCACAGGGAAGGTGTATGTTAAATTTTTCTTAGAGTTTTGTTCAGTTTAGCCTTCATGTGTGGGAAGGCCCACAGGACATCCTCTTAAGAACTTTCCTCATCAGACCTTAGAAGGGAAATGACCCATGGGGATAATTAGATAAAGATACAAATGCTGATGAAGGGGAAGAGAGGAGGACCATGATAATGGTGGTGTTTTTGGATTTCTATGTATTAATTTATTAAATTCTTACAACAACCTGAGAGGTAGGTATTATTTGTTCTCCTCTTTCAGTTAAAGAAACTGAGGCTAGGAAATGTTAATCAGTGTTCTCAAGGTCACTTAAACCCAAATTGAAAACACCTACGTTTTTCAGCTAATTATACTACCTCCTATATAAGGGATCCTGGGGACATCATCTTTCACAAGGATGCCCTGACCATCCTTCTGGTGGCTACTGTGTCTCTGATGCGACTTTCTGAGTTCTTTTTGAGTCACCTTTGCTTGGCAGCTGCTCTCTGGTGTTGGAAGTGCTGACCTTGTCTGCCGGCCTGACAAGGTCCCTTTGACTAGTTTGTCTTCTGACCCCTTCCAGTTGATCTCCCCACTTTCCCCCCTTCTCCTCCCTTACCCTAACCATCACGCTCCACCCTTTCATCATCACCACATTTCTACCATGAAACCTAGGGCCTGTAAACATGCACCTTGAGTCCACTTCTCTCAATGGTTGGAAGACTCCCCCCAAAACTGCTTACTAGCTCTCCAAAATATTTTGTTGTTCTGTGAAGAATTGTGCCCAGAATAATTTTTTTAATGAAAGTGTTTGACTCTGTGTCCTTATTTTGGTAAAGCCACCATGTAACATAAGAAATAAGATGCCTTCTAACATTACATTCAGGTAATCATTTTCATATACTCTAAATTAATCTCCATAAAACCCTCTGAGGTAGATCAAGAAGAATTAAATGGGAAACACAGCCATTAAGTAGGAACTTGGCTAAGGAATGGGGATTCTGTATATTTTTTAATAAAACCTCAAGTCCAACTTCATACAAATTTCATATACTTCAGAACTCTAACATCATGGGTAAAATCACACACTCAACCCATTTGTGGAGACACTTAAAATTGAAATCCATCTGTACTAACAATTATGTTTTGAAATATCTCAGTGAGTTAATAGGCAAAGTTTAAATTATTCATAATTCTGTGCTCACTGGAATTTCCCAGAAATTTAAGAGATGATTTCTGTGAAGTCAAAGCGCTGATGTTCAACTTGGTAGAAAGTGGGTGCCCCCTTGTGGCCTATAGAACAGCAAAGAAAGATTTCAGTCATGAAGTTCTAAACAGTCTAAACACAATGAGCGTCCCTCACCAGAGTGCACCCTGAATCACAAAAAAATAAATAAAACCTTGAAAGTGGGTGGTTGTCATAGAACCTTAGAATGTAGGTATAACCTTAGATGTTGAGGTATAACATCCTTTTTTTTTAGAAAAGGAAACCAAAGCTCAAAGAATTTAAGTGACTTGTCCTCACACCATAAAACGTTACACCATGAGGTGCTGACAAGAATTGAAGACCTCTCATGAAAACAGCATTTTTACACTGATCAACCACATAGATGCGTGTCAAGAGAAACACACATCGGTAGTAGGGCAAATATAAAAACATTTATTAATATTCGACTGTTCTGCATTCTTTAAACAGGCTTGAGGTTTCCTGCCCCACATAGAGTGAATTTGTAGGGAAGCAGGTTAGGGGGTGAAGCAGTCGTGGAAGGGACTTCCATCCCCCCTGAAGTGGGATGCCGGGGGCAGGGGTGTCTTGGGATGGGTATGAAGCCGATAGTTTTGAGAGCTGGTTATGAGGGTGAATCCACAGACTGACTGAGATTAATTGCTGGGGGCGGGGAAAGGCAGGGATGGTGCCTAAGTTTCCCGTTTGGGGCCATTGGGTGGATGGTAGGAAACAAAAGAGCAAGAGCGGACTTAAGTGGATGGTGGCTTGAAATGGTGGCCAAAAAAGTTAATGGCTGGGTCGTCTACATGTTTCTGTAGGATTAAGCCGCACAAAATCTTTTGTGAGCGTGTGTGTCCTTGTGGATATGTAACTAATAACAAAGGGATTAGAGAAAGTCTGTGCCGGGCTTGCAAGTGTTGATGAGATTTTTAAAAAAAGTCACGGGTATGATGGAGAATTTGTTCTTCTCTTATTTTTCTCAACGAAATTTCTTTATACCCTAGTTTCAAGATGAAATTGTAATAGAACTCAATAGCTCTAAATTCCATTAGGATTATGTTTAGTTTTAATTATGATCATTGATTGGGTCACGTCTCCATGTTTGACGTTTGTAACATCACGGCCTTAGGGAGCAGCTGGTTAGGCCCAGTTGGTCTTCTTTTCCACAGTCTTGATACTTAGAGGCAGTATTCTGAACATTTCAGGTGGGCTATAACTTTGGAGAGGGGCTACGTGTCTGATTCCTTTCTTAAAATGTTTGCTTTCTAGGGCTTCCAGAATACTATAGGAGGCTCCAAAAAGAGGGAGAAGACTTTGGTCCACTAGACAAAGATTGCTTAATAGTAGATATTCAGGAACTGAGAAACCTGATGAAGGAATATCTTGGGGCTTAGAAGGGCTGAATACAGTGTCTCAAATCACTCTTGAAATCATCACCATTTCCCCCTCGTAGAGCGAAGCGGTTAAAGCAGATAGAACATGGACTGTGGCATCAGACAGAACTGAATTTGAGAGCTGGTTATGGCTTACTATGTAGCCTTGTACAAATTTTTCACCTTTCTTGGTCAAAATTTTCTCATCAATAACATAAGGTGATAGTGATGACACCCATGTTCTATTAGCCTTTTGGGGCTGCTATAACCAAACACCCAGACTGGGGAGCTTAAATTACAGAAATTTGTTTGCTCACCATTCTGGAGGCTGGGAAGGCCAAGATCAAGGTGCTGGCAAATTTGGTTTCTGGTGAGAGTGCTCTTCCTAGACTGTGCCTGGTTAATTTCTTGCTCTCTCTGCATGTGACCCCACCTCGATTCTTGCATTCAGAGAAAGAACGAGTGCCTCCCTGGTGTCTCTTCTAAAGATCAGGGCCCCACCCTTGGGATTTAGCCTGACCTTAATTACTTCTTTGGAGGCTCCATCTCCAAACACAGCCACACTAGGGCTAGGGCTAGGGGCTTTGACTTTAAGGGCCGTGGTGGTGGACACGCACATTCAGTCCATAGCATAGATCCAAGGGCTTGAGTGAAGATCAGGTGAAGTAATGATATTGAAAACTGGCTCTGTTCTGGTTGTGACACACCGATAACACAAGCTGACTTCTTTTGCTCCTTAAGAGATCTGTCATAGCTGTGTTTCAACCTCTTAGCTCATTTGAAGGATTTACTATAAGAAACACATTTTGCCACGCCTGCTGAATGTACTATTACTTGTATCATAGCATCTAACAGAGAATGGAAGAATGGACCTTGCTTTGTTCATATTATTTGTCCTAATATTCCTCACTTTGTGTTGCCTTTTGCAAGCCACAAAACCATTGTGCAATTATTTTGTTTTCCCCTTTTTCTTTCCTTTAAAAAAAAAAAACCCAAAACAAGAGCTACTAACTTTGGGCTCTGTTCTTTTCTTTGGGTGTAAATTTGATTGTTGATTTAAGATTTTATTGCTATGGGTAGGCCTTTATCACTGTGAACTTCCCTCTTAAAACTGCTTTTGCTGTATCCCAAGATTTTGGTTGTATTTACATTTTCTTTCTTTTTTTAAAAAGTTGCTTTCTAGTCATTTTTTTCCAAAGGGATCTGTAAGAGTAGTTCAAAACAATGCCTCCTTACTTAAAACCAGATTCTGAATAGTCTTTTGTGCTTGCTTTACAACCCAAGCCTGTGATAATAATTGCTGAACATTTTCAGAGTTTTTAAGCCTTGGTAGTTTTTTAGCAGTATCCCTATGCAGCATGATGGACTGCTTTAGCAACCTATGCGTGCTAATAGTGGAATTTTTGACAGCTTAACAAATGAAAACTTGTGACTCAGAACTCCATAGGATTTTCTTTTCTTCCTTTTTTTTTTAGAGAGAAAGAGAAAGAATGCAGGGTAAGAAGAGAGAGAATCTTAAGCTGGGGGACATGGGCCTTGATCTCACAGTCCCAGGATCATGACCTCAGACAAATTCAAGAGTGAGTTGCTTACCTAACTGAGCCACCCAGGCACCCCAGGATTCCATAGAATTTTCATAACACATACAATTGAGAATCATTTTTCAATTGTTTAACATCACATGATCATCAACTCATATATGGCACTAAACATTTTTCATGTGTAGTTTTAATTGGGGTGTTCAACTGAAAGTCTCCTATTTAGTTCATCATTTAAACTTTGGCATAGGAAAGAATGGCTCTAATAGTATTTGCTGTAATTTGATGGTATTAAATAATATTGACTGCATTGAACCATATTTGGGTGTTGTAAACTTTGTTCTAAAGGTTTTTATTTTAATTCCAGTTAGTTAATATACAGTGTCATATTAGTTTCAGGTGTTCAATATAATTATATATATGTATATATATATTTCCATTTTCACTTGTCTTAAGATATTTTTTTTTATTTCACCTCTGATTTCTTCATTAACCTGTTGATTTCTCAGTAGCATGTTGTTTAATCACATATTTGTGATTTTTCCCCCCATTTTCTCTAGTCGTTGATTTCTTATTTCATATCACTGTGGTTGGAAAAGATGCTCCATATGATTTCAGTCTTTTTAAATTTATTGAGACTTGTACCGAGGCCTAACATGAGCTATGCTGGAGAACCTTACATATGCACTTGAGAAGAATGTGTATTCTGCTGCTTTGGGATGGAATAATCTGTATTTTATTAAATCCATCTATTCTAATGTATCGTTTATGGCCAATGTTCCCTTATTGATTCTCTAGATGACCTATCCATTGATATATGTGGAGTAGTAAGGTCCTCTATGATTATTGTATTGTTGTCACTTTCTTCCCCTTTACATCTGTTAATATTTGCTTTATATGTTTAGGTACTTCCATGATAGGTGCATAAGCACTTATAAATATATCCCTTGTTGCGTGGACCCCTTTATCATTGTATACTGCCCTTCTATGTCTTTTTTACAGTCTATGTTTTAAAGTCTATTTTTTTTGATATAAGTATAGTTTCCCTAGCTTTCTTTTCATTTCCATTTGTGCAGAACATCTTTTTTCCATCCCTTCCCTTTTAGTTTGTGTGTGTCCTTCAGCTCAAGTGCATCTCTTATAGGCAGCATATACATGGATCTTGAAATTTTGTCCGCTAATTCATCCATTCAGTCATTCTCTGTCTTTTGATCAGAGAATTTAGTGCATTTACATGGAAAATAATTATTGATAGGTATGTACTTATTGCCGTTTTGTTCTTTGTTTTCTGCTTGTTTTGCAATTTCTCTCTGTTCTGTTCTTCTCTTGTTCTCTTGTGATTTGATGATTTCTTTAGTGTTAGGCTCAGATTCCTTTCTTCTTATCTTTTGTGTATCCTCCATAGGTTTTTGTTTTATAGTTATCACGAGGCTTGCATCCTATGTATATGGTGGTCTATTTTAAGTTGATAGTGATTTAAGTTTAAATGCATTCTAGAACTCCACATTTTTAATCCCTCACTTGATTTTTAAAAAAATTTTTTTATTTATTTGTCAGAGAGAGAGAGAGGGAGAGAGAGCGAACACAGGCAGACAGAATGGCAGACAGAGGCAGAGGGAGAAGCAGACTCCCTGCCGAGCAAGGAGCCCGATGTGGGACTCGATCCCAGGAGGCTGGGATCATGACCTGAGCCGAAGGCAGCTGCTTAACCAACTGAGCCACCCTGGCGTCCCTCACTTGATGTTTTTGATGTCGCATTTTACATCTTTATTTTTTTGTATCCTTTCACTGATTATTGTAAAGTTAGTTTTACTACCTTTGTCTTTTAACTTCATTCTAGCTTTATAAGTGATTAATCCACTACTTTTTCTGTATATTTACCTTCGCCAGTGAAATCGATACTTTCATATGTTTTCTTAGTACTAATTATGTCTCTCCTTTTCAACTTAAAAGAAGTCCCTTTAACATTTCTTGTAAGGCCAATTTAATGATAATAAACTCCTTTAGTTTTTGCTTATCTGGAAAGCTCTGTCTTTTCTTCAATTCCAAATAATAATCTTTCCAAGTACAGTATTCTCAGTTGGCAGTTTTTCCCTTTCAGCACTTTGAGTACATCCTACCATTCCCTCTGCCCTGCAAAGTCTCTGTTGAAAATTCTGCTGACAGTCTTATGGAGACTGCTTTGTGTGTAACCAGCTTTTATCTCTTGGTGCTTTTAAGATTCTGTGTTTAATTTTTAACATTTTAATTGTAATGTGTCCTGATGTGAATTGTTTTGGGTTCATCTTATTTGGAACTGTCTGGTATTCCTGGATCTGGATGTCTGTCTCCTTCCCCAAGTGAGGGACGTTTTCAGGAATTATTTCTTCATATAAGCTTTCTATCCCTTTCTCTCTCTCTTCTCCTTCCAGGAACCCTATAATGCAAATGTTTTTCTGCTTGATGTTTTCCTATAGGACTCTAAGCCCTCTTCACTGTTTTGAATTCTTTTTTTTCATTCTGCTGCTCTGTTTGGGTGAGTTCCACTGCCTTGCATTCTAGGTAACGTATCCTTTCTCTGCTTCGTGCATCTGCTCTTACACATTTCTAGCATAGTTTTTGGTTTGATTATTTTATTCTTCAGTTCTGCTTCTTCTGCTTGCTACTTTCTTATATTTTCTATCTCAATTGAAGTTTTCACCATATTTCATTTTTCTCTCAAGTGCAGTAAACGTTTTTATGACTGTTGCTTTAAAATCTTTATCAGATAAATTGCTAATCTCTGTTGCATTATGGCTTTTTCCTGAGGTTTCATCTAATTCTTTCATTTGGAACATATTCTTCTGTTTCCTCATTTTGTTACTCTCTCTGTGTTTATCCTTATTTATTAAGCAAAACAGCTATGTCTCTCATTCTTCAAGGAGTGGCCTTATAAAGGAGATGAGACTTATCTTTCAACTTTGCCCTAGCTCTTAGACAAACCTTTGGATTGTCTAAACAGCTTGATCTATTCTTGATAGGTCCCAGTTGCTGAGGATGTGCCAAGACCTAATTTTTCCAAGGAGAGGGCAAGGTGTATCTCAGTCAGTACCTAGTTTCAGGTTGATTGGAAGCCGGACCTTAGCAGAAGCTTTTGAAGTAGGCAAATATATACAGTCCCGTGGGACTGTAGTAGTAACCCCTGCTGGCCTCCAGACCAGAGATCTGGGTACATCCCCCAGGGGGAAAAGCTCCTTTCTAGGAGATGCCAGGAGCTGTGGCAAGGCCAAGGGAGAACACAAACATGGCATGTCCCAGCCTATATTCCCTGACAGCTCCTCCATCATCTCTAGATATCTGGAAATCCTGAATTCGATTTCTTGGGCTGAAGCTCTAAGACAAGTATAGAGGCCTTTCTCATAGAAAAGGAGGTATGTTTTTAGTCTGCTGCATATGTAGTGCCCTGGAGGGTATTAACCTGACAAACACTCTCTCTCTAATTATAGTTACAGTCCCTTGGGGCCAGGAACACAAGCCTCTTGATCCCCAGAGCCAGGCAATCAAGAAACATCCCCTGTGTGGGCTGTGCATGCCCACCACCTCTAGCAAGGTTGTGGGAGCGTGCAGGGCTGAGGCTTGCCCACCAGCACTATTAAGGTAGAGGGAAAGCACAAAAATGATTCTTGCCAGTGCCCCATCCCTGGAGAGAGTATCAGCAGGCCTCTGCTCCTCTGGAAGATGCTTTAAGATAGTAAACAAATGTCTTTCACATATAGTCTGGGTGCCTGTCAAAGGGTTGCTTTTGCACTGGGACCCAGGGTGAGTGAGTCTGTGCACAAACGCCTTCAGAAATGTATCTCCTGATCATGAGCCCCCCTTGGTCTTCAAAGTCAGACATTTTGGGAGAGGGGGCTCATCCCTCCACTGAAGGTCCCAAGGGTCGGGGGGTCTGATGTGGGGCATGAACCCCTTAATTCTCAGGGAGAAGCTCTGAATTTGTGAGACCCCTCCTGATTGTGGGTTGCCACATGTTGGGTGGGGTTTTAGATGAGAGTCTCTGTCCTTACCCATTTGGATGTAGCCCTTTTACTGTTTGTTGTGAGGAGCTGATCTGCTGGTTTTCAAGTCTTTTTCAGAGAGAATTAATCCATATGTAGTTGTAGATTCATCTTGTCTACAGGAGAAGATGAGTTCAGAATCTTCCTGTGCTGCCTTAAAAAGTCTTATCCTGTGTCCCTCTTAAAGTTAATTCTGCATTCTTAGGGTTTTGGCTAAAGGAGTTCAAACCACCTTTACCTTTGGGACATGCTCTCACAGCGTGGGGAAATTAGAGATCATTTTAAAATTACATTCTTTTAAAAAAACAAAACAGCTTAATACATTTGATTCACAATTCCACTTACTGGAATTTGTTCTAAGGCAATAACCTAAAGTACATACAATTGCAAATGCAAAGGTATTTACTGTAGCATTGACTGTGATAAGCAAAATCAGCTGAAAATAACCTCTCTATCCACAACAGACCTGGTAAGTTAAATCCAGTATATCCATTCAGCAGAATTATATGTAGCCCCTGAAAAGCATGTTGTTAAAAAATATCTGCTGGCACGGGGAAACATTTATAAGCCACACTATCTAGCATTTGTATGGAAAAAAAAAAAAAAAGCATGGAGAAAATTCTTGACAGATACCAAGATGCTAACAATGATTATTTTGGGTGGTGGGATTAAGGTTAACATTTTCCTATAGTGTTTTTGAGTTTTTTTATATTGAATATCTAATAAGTTTATAAAATAAACTATTAATTAATTTTCGAACTATCAATTAAGTTTAAAAGAAAACTGAATGAACATTATTTCTGGAAAGCTGAGGCATCTGAGGACACTTAGTTTTTTTTGGTGGGACAGGGCATTGATGGGAGCCTGTTGAAGGAAGATTGGGTGCTGATAAACATTCTTAAGAAGGATAATTTAGGAAAAATAGATGACATTCTAACTCACTGTATTCTTGAAAGACCTAATGGCCAAAATTTAAGCAAATAAAAATTTATATTATTGTGAAATATACATATGGAAGTTTTAAAAATGAAAGGTAAATGACTATATGTTGAAAGTGGGATTTGTGGTGATTTTTCTCCTCTCTTTAATGTATTTTAAAATTTTAAATATTAAATAGTCCATAATAAGCATGTTATTACAATATAAATATATATTTTTTTCCTGACCCTATAAATGAAAAGGCTGATCTCTCATGAAAAGCTAAACATAAGGGCCTTGAGGACAAATACGTGCACTATTCTTCATGGTTTTCTCCTCGGCATCCACCATGGACCCAAGTGCATTTTGATAACTGGGTCAAGGACCACCTGGATGGTTAGTATATTAAGCTGGATTTATGTGCTACTCATGTTCCTTCTTAATGTGTGGAATTATGAAATCAGTCTAATCCGAAAAATAAAATAAATAAAATAAAATAAAAATGAGTAGCATTGAGTATTGCTTTCAGAATTAAGAATAGAACATTTCTGTTTCTTCAGGAAAATATCTGGCAGTAAAGAGATACATCCCTTGATAAGAATCAAGAGCTTTTCTAAACATACAGCCAGACATCAATTGCTTATTTGGTTTTGTGAGCAGGATCCATGGGTCTACCCTCAGCATTTGTCTCGCATCCAGCCAGAGAAGGGGACATGGACTTAGTAATCATGTAGGGATGTGTGGTGATTGGGAAAAAGCTTTGGAACATGCTGTTTCCATTTGCTCAGCCATGTAACAGTCCAAATCTGAAGCAGATGGTTGGGTCTTCTCTAAAACATGTGGTCCTAGGACCGCGAAACCCCATCTGAGCCTCAGAAGCTGTCCTTCTCACAAGAAGATCAAGATCCAAGCTGTTACAAGACCTGTGAAATCAAATTCATCCTAGGCCTCTCATATGAGACAGCAAGGTCCTCAATGTAGAAACAGTAACAGTTAAAGTACATGTTTACAAAGCATTTGATACATGGGAAAACATTTCTCCATATTTAAAATTCTCTTGACACAGTAAAAAAAAAGAGGCAGAACAAATCTCACTAGCCCCAAATTATAAAAGAATGAACCAAAATATAGATTGAGTATTTTGTCCAATGTTGTCTTGTACATTCGTGGAAGAGGTGGGATGTAGATCCCAGAGTTCCTGATTTTTTAAGTCTGTTGTACAGAGATATAATTTATATACAATAATATCTATGAATTTTGAGCATACAATCCCTTGATTTTTGACAATTCATACAGTTACATAACCACCAACACAGGACACAGAATATTTTCAGTACTACACAAGTTTCTCTTTTTCCTTGGTAGCCAGTCTCCTTCTACTCCCATGCTTTGCTCCCTGGCAACTGCTGAACTGGACACTATTACTAGAGTTGTGCCTTTTCTGGCATTTGATGTAAGTGGAATCATACAGCATATGAGAATCATACAGCATTTGAGAGCTTAGCATAGCACTTTTGAGATTTCTCCAAGTTGTTGTGTGTGTCAGTAGTGCAACTGTTTTTTACTGCTTAGTAGTAGTCCACGGTGACAGTATTTTATTTTATTGTGTATTCTAATTTATTCTAATAGAAGTCTATTGTGATCTATGAATATGTCACCATCTGTTCATCTGTTTACCTTTGATTCGTCTTTACTTTGGGATCTCCTAACATATTGAGGGATGTTTGACCTCCCTCCCCCATGATGGTCACCTCTGTCTAAGCTCCATGGGGCAAGGAGAGTGCCTGTCTTGTTCATGGCTGTTTTCCTAGTGCGTAACACAATGCCTGGCACAGAAGACATGCTCAGTAAAAAATTTGTGGACAAACGTCTGGATGAACAAATGAATGAATGAACACAGTATGGAAATCCACCTAATCAACTGGGAAGGGAGACCGCCCCAGAAAAAGAACCACATTAAACTCATTTTGATATTTTTCAGGTTTTGGGTACCATATACAACCTTTCTGAGTTCAGTCTTATAAATGAGAACAATAATTTTTACTTTATGGGTTTGTTATGAGGATTTAATGAAATGGCTTACATAAAGCATCTTATACAGGGCCTGCCATGGGATAGATGAGTGCCTACCAGGTCATCTGGTTACTATCATAATAATTGCTATTATTTACCTAAGAAGAAAAGGCATTCAAGGTAGGAAACTTTATAGTCAGTTAGCAAACTGCTCTTCCCAGAAATTCAACTGATAAATGCAAGGGCTTTCTAGTGTTCTTCCTTTCCTGTTATGTAGAGTCACTTAGCTCATCCATTCACAGGCCGTCAGTGACTGGCTTCCCTGCTTGCGCATTTGTGCAGAGCTCATGTGTGTCCTCATGTGTGCTTTGCAAAGTGGTTGCCATAGTAGTCTTCCTGTTCTCACCATTGGTGACTAGAAGATGAATTTATGTTCTACAAATTTGATTTAGCATGTGACTGTGAGCAGACCTGCTGTTAATTCAAGAAGACTTCTTAGCTAGTCTACTTTGACTAATGACCCTTAGAGTTTCCAATAACGCCCAACATAGGCCCTCCTATTACCTTCCCCCTGTGCTGACTCAGATTCCTATTAAGGTGTCAGACAATACAGCACGCCCTGACCAGAGCCTTGCATGAAAGAATCTGCTGTCCCCAAAATAATTTTGTGGTTTTCAAGGGGAAGTGGGATTATAATTCCCATTTGTTTTCTAAGAGGGTTAGCTTTCTTGTTCTCTGGATCAAGTTACACGTGTTCCTTCCCATCAGCTTGTTTCCACTAAATGATCTCAAAACTGAATGACTTCTCCCAGAACAAAGAAAAATACCCAAAACAAGGCCCATGCATCCTTTCTCCAACACCATGTCTTTCTGAAGAATTTCATATATCGGTGCTTGCCTCACCCCACCTGTAGCTTTGGCATCATTCTCCAGGACTAACACTGTCTCCCTCCTTAAAATGCTTTAGAGTCCAAAAATCCTCAGATGACCAGGAAGGTCTTCATAGCTAATCATTAAATGTCCCTTTTGCAATTTAAACTTGACTTCTTTGTACCTTAAATTCGGGGCCAATAATGTTGAAATAAATTTCCAAGGCTAAATGGCGCCACTCTCGTCCAGGTTGCCACATCAGTAGACCCAGCTTCTGTGATCCGTAAGTGTCTCACTTGACCAGAAATGCAGTGTAGCCAGTTAGCCAATCCCCAAAGCCCAAGCCAACTCTGGGCTCTATACTTTTTTCCTTGTGCCTTGATCTTTCTAAATAAGGCCAGATACGCCACCCCAGCTGATCATGCCCTGTTTCTGTGTTGCCGCTTCTAATGCTTTGTAAAACTTGTTCCTGTCCCCAAATCTATTGGGAATAGCATTCCACTGCTTATGAGACACAGTGCTCCCCCAATCTGTGGACCGTTTTCCTTTGAATAAAAGATGTCAAATTTATTGCTCAATTGTTTTGGTTTTGGCATTTCACAGTAGAAAACAGTTGGACCTCTTTCTCTTTAGAATAGCATTTCCTTTCAAAGGAAAGCCCATTCCCAACTGTGGCTTCCCTTTACTCAAAGTTCCCATGTGTTTGGTCTTTCTCCCAGATGCCATCATCAAACTTGGGCAGTGATGACCCTTGTAATTAGCAGAGGTTATAGACTTTTTCTAAAATCAGGATGCAATCCTGTAGCTCTCCACTGAGTCTGTTTTGATGGCAAGTACTCTACGAGGGCTCAGTAAGTGGGAAAAGAATTGGCAAACAGTGAAGTAAGCCTCCTGTCTGATTCTTCCCTGAAGCATGAAATATGGGTGACCACATGCTCTTTAGGTCCCATAAAGGAGGAAAAGCTGAAGCCAAATCCACTGAATGCCCACCTGGGCACGGAGAGGAGCTCATCAGGGACCTCGGTGCCCAGGACCTTAGGAAGTCTCTGCTTGGCTCTCCAGGATAGGCCGCTGGAATTGGTCTTGGTGCAGTGCAAAATGGAGTTGCCTGCAAAGGTGAGTGGGTCTCCATTTCCCACATAGGGTTCACCTTCATGCTTGTCAAAAAGTGAGTTTTCAAGCTACGTCCCAGAGAGGATGTTTCTAGAGATGTTTTGTAGTGGATTTCTGCACTGAAGATCTTTCTAATTCTTAATGTCTTTCATATCCCCACTAGGAATTGAGGGCTGCTATGATCTTTTGGTTTTCCTATAAAACAGAAATTGGAGGTAAGCTAAGTGCTAAGCGCAATCAGAGTGGAAGCATCTGGTTAACATCGACTTGCTAGAGCCCTGTTTATCACAGGAAATTCCAGAGATGGTCTGGATGGGAATCATGAGAGTGTTTATTGAATATGCAGATTCCTAGCTCTCAGCCCTAACCTGAATTGGAATTTGCAAATTCCAGGCCCAGTATTCTGTGATTTAACGTACTTTCCTGGGGAGTTTGAAAGACCCTATAGCTTGAGAACTGTTTACCACTGGGCTGAGTCTTTTTAGTAAATGGTGGAGATGGATGATATGGAACATGGGGCCTGCATGTTGAAGCTTGGTGGCGAAGGCCTCACCCCTGGGCTCCTCCAGCCAGCTGTAGGCAGAGAGCTGCCTCTCAGGTGGTATTCTTGAAACATTGCCAGGAGCTGTGTGGCTTTGGGGAGGTTTCTCAATCTTTCTGTGTCAGTTTTTTAACCGTTAAAACAGGCATAGTAGCAGTGCCTGCTTCATAGAATTGTTGTGAGGACTAAATGTATAATACGCTTTAAATCTTCTCAATAGTGTCCAGCCCACAGGAAAAACTATGTACACATCCGTTGCTCCTGCTCCTATGTCTGTTATAATTATTATTCCGTTCTCCACTGCCTAGGGTGTCTGTCCTCTAAAACCCAGGAATCATGGGTGATTTACCTGTTGGCCCTTGATCTGTTTTTGTAAATAAAGTTTTATTGGAACGCAGCCATGCTCATTCCTTTATGTTATCATCTATGGCTGCTCTCCTGCTGCAACAGTAGAGTTAAATGGTTGCCACAAGGACCACATGACCTACAAAGTTTAAAATATTTAGTCTTTGATCCCCTTCAGAAAAAGCTTACCAACTCTTCCTCTAAATGCCTTTGAGCCCCTCTTAAATGTTGATCACCCAAAGGAACAGCAACGGCGGTTGTGTCAGAGGTTAACTGATAGTCTGATAGTCTGTTCAGGGCGAGCCCTGTGAGTGAAGCAGAAAGCAGCAGGTGGATGAAGCAGAGGGCAGAGGACATCCCTGAGAAGAGCCTGGAGGGATAGGACTTGGCCAGTCTCAAGGGGGTCCTGGCCTCAGCTTTTATGAGGCTGGAGCCTATCTGACAACAAGAGAGGGCGTTCCTTTTCCACCTACCAATGGCTTCTCTCTTCCAAACTTCATATCACTTCCTCAACTGGTCAGTTTCTAAAATATCCTCACTGAGATCAGAGCAAACCACCACATCCAATAGCTTCAAAGAAAATGATATTTTACTGTATTTCATCCAGCATGATTAGTAAGTGCCCACTGTGTGCTTGACCCTGGGGCAGGTACAGAAAATAAAACCTGGCCCTTGCCCCATGGAGTCCCTAATCTATCTTTGAACTGCAAAGCCATAAACTCTTCAAACCCAGGACTTAAGACTCCAGCCTTGCTCATTGGACACCCTGGGACATAAAGTGCCTAGGATTGCAAATCACTGGTAACTAATTAACACCCAGAGTCAAGATCATAAATGAAAATCACCTGGGGCAGGTTATGTTTGTTGAAGACCTATGATCCCATTAGTGGACGTTTGGCTGAGTAAGAAGTGTGCTGAGCATGGTGTTCTTCTTGCCTGTCTTTTACCAGAAGACAGCGTGCATGGACAGAAAGAGCTATAGTTGCCCAAACCTTCCTCTGTTTCTTGCACCTGTGTTTTCCATAGGTTATCTTGCTGAATCCTTATACTAATCCCATTAAATAGGCACCACTACCCAATTTACATAAGGAAAGCAGGTGCTCAAAACCGCCCTTCTGGTGAGCAGCAGAAGTGGGATTTAAATTCCTGTCCATCTGACTCCAAAGCTTTTGCTATAGTATATCATTTAGGTAAGTTTGAGAAGGAAAGGAAAGATAAAAGCGTATCAGAGGGCAGGAAAAGGTGAAGAGAATTCAACAGCCCCTCGACTGCCTGTTTGAAGAACTAAAGTCTGAGATTAAGCAGAAAGGTACCAAGGCAAGAGTGTTGCCCTTTTCTTTAGAAAACAAAACAGCAAAGTCCTAAACCCCTGCTTCCTGGATATCCATTCTTTCAATTACATTTAAGAACTAAAAGTCTCCTGGGTGTTCCTCCCATATACCTAGAGCCATTATTCTCATGAAGTTGATGTTCATCAGGTCCATCCCCAACCATTTTTTAATCATTAAGATTGTATTTGCTGACATATGCCCTGTTAGCTGTTGGGCAAGTTCAGATTCTTTTGATGAACCCTGGTGGCTTCCCATGGTTGGAGATCGTGGGAGATGTCTCTCTACACCCTCTTACAACCTCACGGTTTGTGGCTATAGTGGAAAGAAAGCCATCACAGATCTCCTCAGCCCATTCGAGGTGAGCCTCTGGCTGTCATGCCTCCTATTTTACAGCTCAGGAAGCCCCACGTTCTGCCTTGGGAAATGCTTTTCTGACAGAAAGTGCTCTTCTGACCACAGGACTGGCCCATCTCTGGCAACACAGTAGGTCTGAGGTGGAGATAGGCAGGGCCTGGACCTTGAAGATTGCCCTTATACTGCAGACTCTCATACCTCTTGTATGCAAGAGTAGGAGGGTGTATAAGTACACACAGTATCATGCTGGGCAGGTAGGGCCCATTGTGCACACCTCTTTCCAGCCCGCATTCAGTAACATGACATTGGTAGCTTGAAATTGACCACAGTGGAGGCCTTTACACCCTGGAAATCAGCAAACACTACATATAAGGTCTTGTTCCCCCTGAGAACTGATTGTTGAACATTTATCTGTGCATGGCTGAGTATACCCCGTTCTTTTCTTCCAGTATGAATACATTTTTCTAGTTCTTTACTATTACAAAAAATAACACGATGAATATGTTATATAGTACTTTATATACATATGTGTGTATTTCTTTAGGGTATATATCTGGAAGTCAACTTTTTAACTCTTAAACTACGCACATTTCAATTTACAGGATAGCATCAGATGGCTGGTCTACCAGCAGTATGTAAGATTTCCTGTCCCCCCCCCATTCTTGTTGACACTTGGTATGGCCAGCCTTCTTCATTTATGCCAATCTGAGTTTGAGGTAGCACTTCATTTGCATTTGAACTGACATTTTTTCTTTTTTATGTCCTTTGATAATCCCCTTAAAATATTCCCATAAATTGTTTATTCATTCTTTATTGGACTTAAATACTTTATGGTTATTTTATAGATTATTTTTATTTCTATTGTGAAATGTATGTTTTATCTGTTATACGAGCAGTTTTTGATGCTGTCAAGGAATGTTATTGCTGGTGTACAGAAACGTTACTGATTTTATATGCTCATCTCAGCATTAACCTTTACAAAACTTTCCCAGTCTGGGGAGCTTGAGATTTTATGTTAAACTTGATATCTGTCCTTAAAAGGGTCAATGACATTTTCTTTGGTTACTTTTTGTAATGCCACAGTACATATGGGAGGGTCAAAGTTTCTAAGATGACTGCCAGGGCAAGGTCCAAAAAGCATTTATCACAAGGTGTCTTTGTCTTTGGTGAGTCTGTTCATTCGCAACAATGGTTTGGATGAAATTCACTTGTGTTCTCTCTTTCATCTTGTTTGTAGCCCACATAGCAGCTGTATCAGTAAGTAGAGTTCTGCTTTTCTGGATATTTAGAAATATTAATTCAAGTATATGTTACATATTTTCTGTATGTTCATTTTCTTCCAGATTAATCATCTCTCTAAAGGAAATGGTAAGAATCAACTGAAATGCATAGAGTGTTTTCTGAACTTTCTTTCATTCATCAAGATTAATAACAATTTGTTTCCTACTTTTAACAGAACATGATGAAGAGTTTCATGAACAGAAGGATATTTCAGAAATCAACTTAGGTGGGTTCAATTTTTGCCTTACTAATGCTTTGAAATACTTTTAAATCTTGTGCTACAATTGCTGTAAAGCTCTTACCTTCATGATAGAGTATTGGGTAACTTTAAGGGAGAAATATCTATTGGTACTTCATTAGAATTTTGCAGTTTCTGAAAAATGGAAATGTGGAAAGAGAATGATGGTTAGACCAAATTTTCTAGAGGAACTGGTGAGTGTTCCATGGATCTAGAAATGCATCACATGATTTTTGTTTATAAAAATGTTGATTTTCGGGGCGCCTGCGTGGCTCAGTGGGTTAAGCCTCTGCCTCCGTTCAGGTCATGATCTCAGCGTCCTGGGATCGAGCCCTGCATTGGGCTCTCTGCTTATCAGGGAGCCTGCTTCCCCCTCTTTCTGCTTGCTTCTCTGCCTGCCCCTGCCTGCCTCTCTGTTTGCTTGTGATTTGTCTCTCTCTCTCTGTGTCAAATAAATTAAAAAAAAAAAAAGACTACTCAGAAAAAACAATGTTGATTTTCCTGTTTCTATTTTGAAAAAACAAAAGTGGGTGATTATATCACTTTCTACATATACACATGCATATGTATGTATGTATACATGTGTAGTATATGCTAAGGTTATATTTAGTGGGTGGAAGCCCTAGCTTCTCTACTGCTACATCATATTCATTAACACCTGTTTGCTCAGGACTTAGGGAAGGCTGTAAAGGTGTTTCCATTTCAATGTCTTGTCTACAAATATTTTTCTTGAAGAATTCCATCGACCTGCTCCATTACTGAGGAGAGAGAAGCTGGGTTATCCTCTCTTTTCTCTCTCATCCTGTTTCTAAAATGAGGGAGAAGACTTTACATTCTGGGTATCTTTGGTAAGGATTAGCAAGCTGCAAACATAGTCATGATCTTAAACATCATAAGGTCTACAAAAGTTTTATTATCAATTGCATGTTTATTTGTCAAATACTACCGTAGAGTAAGGGTTGTTTTCATTCTGCAGGAAGGGATAGGAATTTCCTTGCGGTTCAGGTGATCTGCCCAGATCACAGATGGCAGTGATGGGGCTCACTTCAGGTCTTCTGATTCAACTCAGTGCTATTGGAAAACTACAAAACTGAAAAAATCCATACCTAAGGGTAGAATTTCTTTGACTTTGTCCCATTTACAGGGAACGCAGGCTCCATGATACATAACTGGAAAATCTTGAAATGGTTTTAAAGAAATAGTTTGGTAAGGTAAATGGGTGAATGGGCCCCAAGACTTCGGCCAGGCTTCAAATGATCTGTTTTTAGTGTCAAGCAATTAAGGTATATATGGATTCGAGAGGATCTGAGAGTTTAAAACTGGGTTGGGACTAGAGTTTTCCTGATCTCATCCTTATTTGTCTAGACCAAATAATTTTTTTAACCTTAGAGCCATTGTTAATGCTTCTTCTGAATTGTGACTCTAATGAAGAAATTTTACTATGTGGGTTTTTTTTCTCTTTTTTAGGTCATTCCAATCCAGCTTCCGCAATTGTTAGGGTTGGCCATATAGCCAGTTCCTGTATCATAAAATCTGTTCAGGGAAAGTCAAAGAGAGGGAATTGTTACCTTTTCCCCTGTCTTCTCTTCATGCCTCACAATTTAGCCTCTAGCCAAGGATTGTGGCTTTCAGTCTTCATTTCAGTAAAAGCAATTCTCCCTTCTAGATCCAGAGGCTCAGAACTTCTGAGTCTTATCTTCCTCTCAAGGTACACGCCATCTATCAGCCACTGATAATCGATCTAACATCAGATTATATCATGGGTTGTGACTGCTCAGCACTTTCTTTTTTCCTATTCCTGTCCAAGCCATCTGGTCTGGCTACGTTCTTGCAACCTCGTAACTGGTCTTGCCTTTCTGCCCTCACCCCACTCAGGCTATGGCTCAGAGTAGGCAGAGCTCTTCTGATAGGATTCAGGTCATGTCACTTCTCTTATCCAATCTTCCAGTCTTCCATCACTGGCCGGTGCTGACCGACATCTCTTCCAGTGCAGAACAAAGGCCCTAGAACTTAATTCCCAAGGTGTGTTCCACAGGTCAGTTTCCCCTGTACCACTCAAGGGTTTCCTAGACATACAGAATCTTTGGTCTCATCTCAGCACCTTCATGTTGATGGACCCCAGCTGATTCCCTGTACATTCAAGTTTGACATGAGCTGACCCCGGCCAGCCGTCTGATCTCACTTCTTACTGCTCTCTCCCCTCTTTACTTGGACTCTCCAGCCACCCCGATCTCCTAGCTGTTCCTCTACAAAGGTGGTTCTCAGTGTGTCCCTCTCCCCTCCCCACTGGAAGCATCAGCATCACGGAGACTGGTTAGAAGTGAAGGGCCAGACTTGCTGACTTGAAAAACCCTGAAGGTGGGGGTCAGCAGTCGGGGTTTAACAAGCTCTCAGGAGATTCTTATGCTAAAGTTTGGAATGTTGCTGTAAGGCTTTCCTGCCTCATTTCTTTTCTCCCCCCTCCTCCCCTCCCCCTTCCCCTCCCCCCACTTCTTTTTTAGATTTTATTTATTTGAGGAAGGGAGAGAGAGAGAAGGCACAAAGCAAGAGGGAGAGGGAGAAACAGACTCCCTGCTGAGCTGGATTCCAGGGCTCTGGGATCATGACCTGAGCCAAAGGCAGTCACTTAAAGGAATGAGCCCCTCAGGGGCCCCCTGCCTCATTTTGATTTGCTGTTGCCTTTGCCCTCCATACTCTTCCTTTAGTCCCCACTCCATCCCATTTCTGCTTTAACGCCACCTTCTCCAGGGAACTTCCCTGACCATCCTTTATAAAATATCAAACTCCCTAACTCTCACCACTTTTCTCCCCTACTGTTCTTTTTTTAAATTATTATTGCTTGTTACACCATCTGCTACTTAATATTTATTTATTTCTCTCTCCTCCCTCTCCAGTCAAGAATGTCACCTTGTGAAGGCTTTGTTTTATTCTCTGCTATATCCCTAGCATGGAGACCAAAGTCTAGCACACAGTAGGAGCTTAATAAGTATATGTTACCTGAGCAAACTGGTTAGTGATTCTCCTGAGGCTTATTTATTTTTTTTTTTTTAATTTTTATTCTTTAGGGGCACCTGGGTGGCTCAGTGGGTTAAAGCCTCTGCTTTCAGCTCAGGTCATGATCCCAGGGTCCTGGGATTCAGCCCCGCATTGGGCTCTCTACTCAGCGATGAGCCTGCTTCCTCCTCTCTCTCTGCCTGCTTCTCTGCCTACTTGTGATCTCTGTCAAATAAATAAATAAAATATTAAAAAAAATTTTTTTTTTAATTCTTTAGAAAGAGCATATGTACTCTTGCAGGTGAACTGGGGGATGGGGTGGGCAGAGGGAGAGAGAGCAGGGTCCAGGGACAGGGGTTCTATCCCACAATTCTGAGATCATGACCTGAGCCGAAATCAAGAGTCAGATGCCCAACTAACTGACTGAGCCACACAGGCACCCCTCCTGAGGCTTATTTTTAGTGGATTTTTGCTTCTTTGGGATGTGCTTCCCCCCTCCCCCACAACTGCTGCACTCCCTTACCCCTCCATGACCCCATCTACACTGACCAACCTGGGGGCCAAGGTCTAAATGAGCTTGTTCATGTCACTCTAGAAGAGCCCAGCTCTCACCTCCATCTGTAAACCAGGCCTGTGTCAGAAAATGCATGTGTTTGTTCATGGTAAGCCTGAGCCTGAGTATGGATAGACTAGTATATATTACTCCTACTGAAAAGGCAATTCAAAACCTGGGTCCTAATGTCCATGGGGCAGGGTATCAGTGCTATTTGTTTTTGTTTAATTGTTCCATTTTCAAGTACATAGGTGAGGTTTATGGAGCTTAAGAAATAAGGGCATGGGGAAAGGGATCGTGATACCGTAGTTAGTCATTAGCAAGGGAAACCATGACTTCTCCTAATACCTAAAACCCCAATGATGTCATTTACCATGAACGAGCCATCAATTTGGCCAAACGGTAACTCTGTTACCATGTGAGGCCGTGGTGATAATTCTTTTTTTTTTTTTCTTTTAAAGATTTTATTTATTTATTTGACAAAGAGAGATCACAAGTAGGCAGAGAGGCAGGCAGAGAGAAAGGAGGAAGCAGGCTCCCCGCCAAGCAGAGAGCCCGATGCGGGGCTCGATCCCAGGACCCTGAGATCATGACCTGAGCCAAAAGGCAGAGGTTTAACCCACTGAGCCACCCAGGCGCCCCCGTGGTGATAATTCTTTAGCTAGATTCCCCAGCTGTAAATCAGGTGCTGTTCTCAGAATTAAGTACAATCCCCTGACCTTGTTTGAAGTATTTTGTGATTTACAGAGAAGGCTGTTTGTCAAACATGAGGGATGTCATAAAAAGAGACATTCTTTTAAATGCTCATAAATTTTTCCCACAAAGATTTTTCCTTTTAAGACTTCTATTTGCAAAACACTACGAGGCCCGGAATCAAGGAATAGCATAAGGGAGGAAGTTTATCATGCTAAGCTCCTGATAGCAGGTATCTGGAGATACAGTTTGAGTGGATCCATCCATATTTGCCTGGTCTTTATTGCAAGGGCATTATCTCGAACTTGGCTTTTAGAGGGTACCAATGTTTTTTCACGAGACAGAGCAAAACCAACCCATTTACCTAGAGTCACGAAGAAGGACGGAATGATTGCAGAAAGGCACTGGATAGGAGGTCAGGAGTTCTCAAGCCCACTCACCGGCTGATGACCCCGTGCATTACTTCTTGTCTCAAGACTCCCTTGCGCCCCCTAAAGTACAAGAGGTTTGGAGTCGATGATCAAAAAGATCCCTCCTAACTCACTTCTTACTTTTAAGATTCTTGGACGAGTTTTCTTGTTCCAAAATGAAAACAGAGGATGTGAAAATACATGATATTGATGGGCTATTTACATTTACTCAGAGGGAATTTAGCATTGTTTGGAAAAGATGTTGACCAAAGATTAACAATGCAAAGTTTGGAAATGGAAAATATTAATTTTATTATGAGAAATGCATTTAGTAATACTCGTTCAAATCTTTCTTTCTTTCTTTCTTTCTTTCTCTTTCTTTTTTTTTTTCAAACTGTGTCTAGCTGCGGGCTTGGACCTCTTTCAAGGAGACATCCTCCTGCAGGTGAGTATCTCTCAAGGACACAATTAATATTCCTCAGGACTGGCTGTTTTTTATGACTGGGAGACTCCGCTGTGTCCACCCTGGGCTAGACACTGTGGAGGACATGAAAGAACCTAATCTATCATCTGTGCCCACAAGGGCTTCCACTTTGGTTGATGATGACAAAAACAGATGGAAAATTAGCAAACAGTACAAAGAATCTATAATTATCACATTACTTGTTCACCCAATTTTCCTAGCAAGTGAAGAACGAGAGAAGGAAATGCACCAATATGTTTAAAGTGGCAATCTCAGTGTTTGGAGATTGCGGATCTTTGAAGTTTTATTCTTAATGATTTCTCTGAAGTTTCCAAATTGTCTGTGATGAACTTGTATTGTTGTACAATCAGAATACAAATGCTATTGTTTGAATTGTATGATAGGTTGTTTGTGGTGTGAAAGTTTAGCGAAGACAGAAGCCAGGGGGCCTAGAGGACTCACCTTCCCAGTCATCTTTGTCTTTTTCCACAGAACTCCAGAAATGGCCTGAGAGACCCTAGCACCAGGTGGAAGTTCCCCATTCCTTACATTCTGGCTGACAATCTGGGTAATATTAATTGTTTTAATTAGGAATTTTGGGCTTTGTTCTTCTACCCCTGCACTCCCCCAGTTCATAGGTTTCAGATTGGGAGTAACACCAATGCATATGGGGGTTTCCAAGCCCTGATAATTCTTTATCCCATGGGATGAAAGGCATGACCTTATATTGACCCAGTGCTACTTAACGAGTCTGAGATACAGCGCATTGGATAGTAATTTTAAAAGTTACAGAATATCAAATAATAAGTTTAAAAGTACAGAACACATTAATGTTTGAATATAACCAAAAGCGCCCCCAAAGAACAAAAATGCAATGAAATATAATTTAGCTTCACAACCACAACAAATTTACGCTTTAAGTAATAGTTCATTTGGGTGAATCTACGTAGATTTTTAGCATCCTGATTTCATCCCCTTTTGTTAGGAGACAAACATTCCACACTTTTGAGAGCTAGAAAAGTCTATATTTCCCATGCTAGGAGCCCTTGTTCCTCAGTATTAATAATTTCAATTCTTTTCTCTCTCAAGATGAAGGACTGGTTAAGTCATAGTTTACTCATTGTTGGGAATAGTACTCGGGAGAAATAAATGACTATTCAAAGCCACGCGTGGACACTGACTGACCCCAAGCTGGTGACTGATAGCTGGGCAGCCAGATGAGGCAATGCCCTCGAAGCCCAACTCACACGGAGGCAGGAGGATCAGAGGAGAGGGGAAGCTGGGACAAGCCCGCTCGATCTCAAGGCACTGCGAGGCTGCGCCCTCAGGAGACACAGCTCATGTGTCAGTATTTTCCATCACTGTTAGTAGCGCTGGTCCCTTTTCTGGAGGACAGCTAGATATATGCAAATGCTGTTGTTCTCAGTGAATCTTTTGGAAATTTGAGGTTTTATTCCCATTCCCCAGGATTGCCCACACTTTTGCAAATTCACAGACACCCATATTCACTGGAAGGTGATTTAAGAAAGCTCAACTTTCGCAAGGGTACTTCCCCCACGACAATTTTTCTCCCTGCCTGTCCCACCTACGCCAGCCCCCCTTCCATCAAGACATAGGCACACCAGTATATGCCGGACATGTGCCTTCACCTAATATTTGGTTGAGGCTTCACCAGGCCTCTGTGAGGCGTTAGGTCTGTGCCTCTCAGACTTTTGTGTGCATAAGGCTCCCGTGAGGATCTTCTGAAACTGTGGAGTAGATCAGGGTTGGGGTCTGGGATTCTGGACAATCCCCTAGGTGATGCTGATGCTTTCAGTCGGCTGGGCCCAGCTTGAGTAGCAGGTGTCTTTAGCTGTAGCTGGTGACGAGGAAGGGAGAAAGATGGAAGACAGGTGGCCTGAAATACGGTAAGGACACAGCGGTGGTTCTCAGCACCACATGAGAATCACCTTTAGTGTTAAAATAAGGGCAGATGCCCAAGTCTATACCATTGTAGAAAGCAGACATAGCAGAGTTTCATATTTGTATACAATTTTTAAATTAAAATTAAACTTACTCAGAGTAAAATACACAACTCAGTGTAAAAGTCAATGGCTTTTGATAAATGCACATACGTATGTGACCCAATCTCCCGTCACTCCAGAAATTTCCATGTGCTTGTTTCCAGCCAATCCCTACCCTCCTCTCCAAGACCCTACCATTCTAATTTTTCTCCCTATCAATTAGTGTTACGTGATTTATAGGTAAATAGAATCCTTCAGTGTTTACTCTTTTGTATCTGGATTCTTTTGTGTAACATGTTTTTTATGTTTTTCCATATCATTGTAAATCAGTAGTTAATTTTTTTTTTTTTTTAACTACTCGGTAATAGGGCAATTGTTCATCCATTTTTCAGTTGATGGATATTGGGTTGTGCCAAGTTACATATATATATATATATATATATATATATATATATTATTTATCTTGAGCAAATGTCTAGAAATAGAATTACTTGATTATACGGCAAGTTTATGTTTAACCTTAGTAAAAAATGCCAAGCAGTTTTCCAAAGTGGCTATACCATTTTTCACTCTCACAAGCAATGTAGCTATGTCCCATTTGCTCCACATTTTCAATAGCATAGGTGGAATTAATCTTTTTTAACTGTAGACATTCTGGTGGTTACAAAATGGAATTTCACTGTGATTTTAATTTACATTTCCCTAATGTGACTAATGGTATTTCCCACATTTTCATGTGCTGTTGGTCATTTGTGTATGTTCTTTTACAGAATGTCTGTTCAACTCTTATTATGCTTTTTTTATTGTATTGTTTGTCTTTTCATTATTTGTAGAAGAACTTCATATACTATGGATGAAGTCTTTTGTCAGAGATAGGTAGATAGATATCTTGAATAATTTCTCTCAGTCTGTGACTTTCCTTTTTGTTTGTTGTTTTGTTTTTGTTTTTTAGGCAGTGTATTTGTTTATTAATCTTTTCAAAGAAGTAACTTTTGACTTGCTAATTTTCCCTTTTTTCTCTGCTTTCTATTTGGTTGCTTTTTGTTTGTCTTTATTATTTCCTTTCTTCTACTTAATTCCAGTTTATTTTGCTCTTCTTTTTTGGATTAAAGGTGGAAATTTATATCACTGATTTTAAACTTTCATTTTTCTAAATTTTAATGTTATAATATGGCATATAAAGCTGTAAATTTTATTTGAAGTTCTGCTTTAACTGTTCTTCACAAATTTTGATATGGTTGTATCTTCACTAAAGTTTAGATATGTTCTAATACCTGTTGCATTTTTTTTGAAATCCATGGTCAATTAGAAGTGTGTTTTTTAAATTTACAAGTGTCTATAGCGCTTCTAGATATTGTATTATTGATTTCTTGTTTAATTTTGTTGAGGTCAGAGAACATATTCTATAAGATTTTGGTCTTTTGAAATTTACTGAGACATATTTTATGGCTTATCTTTGTGACTGATCCATGTGTGCTGGAAAAGAACTTATATTTGGCTGGTGTGGGTGTATTATTTTACCCAAGTCAAATAGGTCAAGGTGATTGTGTTGTTCAAATATTTTTATCTGCAAGGAGTTTTGGATAGTTTTATCTGCTACTGAGAGAGAGTTGTTAATAACTATAATTGTGTGTTTATTTATTATTTTAGCATTTTCATGAAACTGCTCTTTTGGACAAGTACATTAGTCTATCATCTTGCTAAACTGACCTATTGTTCAGGGAAATTTCTCTTTATGTCTGGTAATCCTCTTTATTTTGAAGTCTACTTTGTCTAATTTAAATATAGCTACACCAGTTTGTTTGTTTTTTTTAACTTACTGTTTTCACTGTGTATCTTTTTTAGTTTTTTATTCCTAACCTATCATCTTTATATTTAAAATGTCTCTTTTTTAGGCAGTATATATCTGGGTCCCACATTTTTTTCTTTTTTAAGATTATTTATTTATTTATTTGACAGACAGAGATCACAAGTAGGCAGAGAGGCAGGCACAGAGAGAGGAGGAAGCAGGCTCACAGCTGAGCAGAGAGCAGGCTTGATCCCAGGACCCTGGATCATGACCTGAGCCAAAGGCAGAGGCTTTAACCCACTGAGCCACTCAGGCGTCCCTGGGTCCCACATTTTTTCCAGTGTATCAACTTCTGAATTTCAATTGAAACATTTGGTCTATTTACTTTTTTTCTGTTTTTTTAAGTTTTAATTTTTTCTATTTATTTTTTAATATGAATTCAATTAATTAACATATAATGTACTATTTGTTTCAGGGGTACAGGTCTGTGATTCATCAGTCTTATATCATAGCCAGTGCTTATTACAGCACATACCCTCCCCAGTGTCCATCACCCAGTTACGCCCATCCCCCCCACCCCCCTCCACTCCAGCAACCCTCAGTTTGTTTCCTAAGATTATGAGTTTCTTATGGTTTGTCTCCCTCTCTGGTTTCGTCCTGTTTTACTTTTTCCTCTCTTCCCTTATTTATATTTAATGTAATAATTGATAAAGTTTGATTTAGAACTATCAGTTATTATTTGCCTTCTATTTTTCTTTTATTTGTTCTTCTTTCTGGCTTCTTTTGGTTAGATCCAACAATTTAATATTTCATTTGGTTCTTGTAGTGGCTTTTTAGCTCAATCCCTTTGTATCATTTTGAAAGGTTTTGCTGTAGGGATTACAATTTGTAACCTTAACATGTGACAGTGTACTTAGACTTAATATTATGCCATTTTGCATAAAATGTAAGCATTTTACACCACTATAATTCCATTTATACCCCTTTCTTTTGTACTATTGTTGGCTTATACTTTTCAACTATATATTTTATAAACCTCATAATAGTGTTATCATTTTTTTTGCTTTAATCAGTTGTCACTTAATGTAATTAATGAAGAAAAGTCGTCTTTATATTTACTTTTATACTTGGAATTTCTGGTGTTGTTCACTCTTCCTAGAGATTTAAGTTTCTATGTGGTGTCATTTCTCTTTAGCCTAAAGAACTTCATTTAGCAATATATATTTTTTCTTTTTAAGTAGGCTACATAACCAGCATGGAGACCAACATGGGGCTTGAACTTACAACCCTGAGATCAAGCCCTGAGCTAGATTAACTGACTGAGCCACCCAGCTTCTCCTTCCTTTAGCATTTCTTATAGATTAAAACTGTTGGTGACAAATTCTCTTCTTTCTCCAAAATAACTTCTTTATTGCCTTCATTTCGAAGGGCAATTTTCCCCCCACTGGAAATAGAATTTAACAGGTATTTTCCCCTTCTTTAAAGTTTGTAATTATTGTCCTTTTCCTTTCCACATTTTATTATGAAAAAATTTAAATATATAAAACAACTGTGCAGTGAACACTCGTGTACTCATCAGCCTACATTATACAAACATCATTCTGCTACATTTGCTCTATCTTATGGAAACATCCTGTCCATCCTTGTATCCTTCTATCAATACATTCTGTTCCTGACATATTTCAAAGTAAATTTCATGGACCAGTGTGCCTTACCCCAAACACTGCAGCATATGTATCTTTAACTAAAGTTTAATGTTTGTTTATGGTTCTTCTTAATGTAAAATATACATACAGTAAAATGCATGGAGTCTTAAGTATACAGTTCAATGAGTTTTAAAATATTTAGACACCTTATAATTTATACATTACACTTATACAATGTAAAAATATTCATACAACTCCTATTAAGATATGGAGCCCTTTTATTATCCCACAAATTTCTCCCACCTACTTTCATAGTACTCTCACCCTTCCAGAAATAACTTTTTCATTGTTTTAATCATAGGTGAGTCTTGCCTGTTCTAGAATTTCATACAAATAGAATCATTTTTTATTCCTTTTTTGATTATTCAGTAAAATGTTTTCGAGATTCACCAGTGTTGTGGACATCAGTAATTTGTTCCTTCTTATTATTGAGTGGTATTCCATTGCTTGAATACAGAATATCACAGCATGTTCAACTGATCCCCTATTGATAGCCACTTGGGTTGATTCTGTGCTTGAGTTATTTGGCTAAAGCTACTATTAACATTCCTGTACATTTCCGTTTTGAATATATGTTTTTATGTCTCTGGTGTAAACATTTAAAGTGAAATTGCTGGGTTATAATATAGAGGTAGGTTTAGTGTTGGATCTCTTTCAAAGTGCTTGTACCATTTTACAAACTTCCATGAATGATGAATGAAAGTTCATTTATTACACATCTTTGCCAATATTCGTTGTTGTTAATCTTTTCAATTTTAGCCATGTTGGTGGACATGTAGTGGTATTTAATGGTTGTTTTAGTTTACTTATTGTTGTTTCACTTTTTTTTTTTTGTTTGCTTATTGGTCATTTGTATGTCTTCCTTTGTGAAATATCTGTTCAAACAGTTTGACCATTTAAAAAATTTATTTGTCTATTTTCCTTTGAGTTGTAGTTCTTTATATATTCTAGACACAAGTCTTTTGTCAGATTTGTATTTTTCAAATATTTTGCCCCAGTTACATTGTTTCTGGTCTTTTTTCTTAAACTTTTGTGACAATTAATCTGTCTTGGGTATAAATATTTATATTCTAGATGCCACAAAGAATAGGTAAAATTTCATAAAAGTCTTTCAGTAGGCCTAAGGCATACTCTTATTGTTACCCATGTTGTGTCCACAAGTCATTTACTGATCATTCCACTGATTTATTTAATGACCTTAGTATAATTCTATGACATCTGAACTATGGAATCTCCAATTTCATGGTTTATTAAATGAAATAAGGGCCAGGAAAACATAAAGTAAGTACTTGGTAAACTGCCAAGAATTATAAACTCTTCGAGAGAGTGCACAAAATCAAACATACAACAAATACAATTTAACTTTATATAACTGAGCTTAAATTTTAACTTAGAGCTCCACCTTCAGTGAGTTGATGGGAGGGGGAAAAAAACACACCAAAACCACATACTAAGTGAAACGTAATCTCTGTTCCTCTGGAGTATCTTTCCTCCCCACCCCACGCTTGTCTTGTGCAATGCCACAGCACATGCATGTTATGGGAAAGAAAGACATTTGATATTTGGTCACTGGTCCTAACTTACAGGTTACTGGTAAGCATCTACCGTTCTAGCTACTTCAGATCCGTTAGGCTTCTGCTGCTTTGGATCCAAGACGGAGTCATAAAAATCTTTTCCAAGGTTGTTTTCAGGGCTACCTGTGTAGTCTTGCCATCTCCCCAGGGGTCTCACAGGGAAACAGGGTGACATACCATCTGTGCTCCATGTGCCTTCAGACCCCGTACACCTCTCTAATCTCTGCTCTCTTCCACCCCCAGGAGGGTGTATCTTTTTAGGCTGGTGTACACACCATTCTCACTGCTTCTCTCTGGATGCTTTATTCACTCAGGAGAGAGAAATGGCTTGCAGTCCCTTCTGTCTTCTGCTCTGTGGCTTAACTCTGCTGGGGCAGTGCCCTCAGGATCTCCCCGTGAGTTGGGAAGGGGAAGAGAGGAAATGAGGAAGTGAGTTCATAATTTTGTTCAGCTACACACACGAGTATATTTTTACTTTGTTAGTATATTAACATTGTGTATTTAAAGGTCATAAATAATGTTTATGTAAGTGACTAGTTTTATAGTTTTAGTTTCCAAGGAATCTGCTTACTACCAAAAAATATATCATAGACCACTGTGGATTTCATGTGCCGGCAAGATTTTCTCCAACTATGTTATGTATATTATCTAAGATCTAAGTAATGCTCGTTGATATTTTTACTGATTTCTGCAGGGCTGAATGCTAAAGGAGCCATTCTTTATGCCTTTGAAATGTTCCGCCTCAAGTCCTGTGTGGATTTCAAGCCCTATGAAGGAGAAAGCTCATATATCATATTTCAGAAGTTTGAAGGGTAAGGATGAAATTTTATGAAGTGTGTAGTTATACCTCTTTTTGTTTATAAAAGTGATACATGCCTTTCAAAAGAAGAAACTGGAAAGAAGCTAAAAGCAAAATCGAATCTTTTTCTGTGAGTTTTTAAAGTCTGTAATGTTTTTAATGATCTAGATGGAAAATGAGGGTTTTTTTTTTTTTTCGATACCTCTGGGCCTAGGAAGATTCATTTCAATTTTTTTCCTGGGTTTAGATCATGTTTTAAATTATAGTACTTTTTCTTCTAAGTCAGGTGTATTAAAGTATAAATTATACAGCCTTTTTTATGGTACTCGTTTAAATTACGGTGCATTGTTGGCTGGACCTCTTTGAAAAGCTCTAGATGTAGTGCGTAGTTATTTATTTCCCAGGAGAAATAAAGGGTATATCAAGAAAGAAGTTCTTTTTTTTTTTCAGTGATATTTATGTAAACGAATCTGGGCTAGATGAGGTTGGGAAGCCAAGTGACCACCAGCTGTGACTGCAAATGTGTGTGTCTTTAAGGCCCACCTGGGGACATTTCTTCCTGCTGCAGTTCCCCACACTGCCTCTAGAAGTTGCCTGGATTTGGTTGTCTAGTTCTGTCAGCATTTTTGTTCATCGTGGATGGATGACACAGAGGAGGAAGGAACTTAGCACATGATTTAGCCTCTTAAGAAAAAAAAATGCCAAAAATAGCAGTAACAAAAGTTAAGTTGTGATGATCACTTAGATAAAGGTCAAGTACCTTTACTTACTTGAGTAATTGCTTTCTTGGCTCCGACTCTTATTACAAATGAAATTTTTGTACAGTTATTAAGTGCCAGGAAGTGTGCCCATCTCTGGATACAAAGAAGCAAGAGACGGTCTTAGACCTCACAAGGTTTAGAGTAGGCACCTGGGAGTGGTGGAGCAACAATGAGTAAATAGTTCCACACACTGAAGGGAGTGCATGGGCTGTAAGAGGACAGGGAGGCAGAGGAAAGGGAAGGGGGATGGGGGAATGGGGGATGGGAAGAGAGCGGAAGAAGAAAGAAAGGGGAAGGAAGAAGAAGGAAGAAAAAAAGGAAGAGAGCGACAGAAGGGAAAAACAAACCTAAACACGAATCTGGCTTACTTGGAGAACTCATTCGGTTCTGAGTGTGTAAGGGGCAGAGGGGTGAGCCACGGGACCAGGATGATAAACAGGAGTCTAAAAGACCAACCACGTGTGAGGGAATCCACCGTTTAGGGCATGACTCCTTATTGTTCAGTTTTCCATTTTAGAAAGATTACTCTAGCAACAGTGGAAACAGAATTGCTGTATGGGCACGAGTGGTGGCAGGAGACCAATGAAAGAATGTCTCAGTTGTCCAGGACAGAAAGAAAAGGGGACCCACATGAAAGAAGAGGCAATTGAAATGAAGAGGAGTGAATGGATTTCAGAACTATGAAAACAGGGAGACTTCTCAAAAGCTGTCTGCCTGTCTACATGAGGGGTTAAGAAGAAAGCGGAATCAAAGAAGTCTCTGATTTTTGATTCAGTGATGGGCGAGGGGTAACTTTATTCGCTGAGTTTGGGAATGTTGCCAGGAGAACCACTTTGGGAGTAAGATAGTGAATGTATTTCCGGTCATGTGCTGAGGTTCTTGTGGCTTACATAAGTGAAGATAACCAATAGTATTTGCACAGTTTCTTTTTATGTGAAGGAAAATCATGTAAGCTATACCTTGGGCCTTGCCAAGTGCACTGATTTTAGAGTTTCTCTGTTTTTGACCTTTTCATCTTGTTCCTTGGCAACCTTTGTGCTTCTAGAAAGTACCAAAGCCTTTAATTATTTATTTAAGATTTCAGGAAAAAAAACCCTTCATTTTCTTAACATTTTTGTTTCCATTTTTAGCTACCATTTTTTCTTTTCTTTTCTTTTTCTCTTAAAAACTAAACAAGGCTAATGAGATAACTCTCTAAAAGTTCTCTTTTTCCTAGTAAAATTCTCAGGGCTTCTTTATAGTTTGTAACTTAATCCCCAAGTACTTGATGAATGGGTAGGTCAGCTTTGAGGGACGTTGGCTGGAAACCCTGAGTCTGGGAGATTCTTACTGCCCATGGCCAGGAGGTGTCTCTGTTACATGTAAGTTAGGAGAAGGGAAAGGGAGGAAGATGGTCTGGGGCAATAAACTGCCCTAAACTGGCCCCAAACTCTTCAGGGCTAAGGTCGCTGGAAGTGGTAAGTTAACGGGGCTCTTTTAGAAAGTCCAGGGAAAAGACTGAGAGCTGCAGAGTTGTGGCGTTTTTACAACTTACATGTTTCCTTTGGAGGAGGGATGCTTTTTAAAAAAAGATAAATAGTAAATGCTTCCTCTGGACTTTGGCTATCTCAGAGTCGACCGATTTGGTAATGAAATGCCGCTGCCAGAGAGGCAAATTGTTGGCTGTGATGTTTGCTTAGCTCAGTGAAGTTTCAAAAGATCATTGATTGTATTCTTAAAATTGCTGAATTTCATGGTATATAAATTACCCCTCAAAATGTTGTTAGAAGATAATTAAGATATGCCTTTGAGTAAAAGTCAGATCCATTAGCATTTAAAGGCATATGATATTAGTAATCTCCGGGAAAACGCAGGTAAGACAATGTGACAGGTAAGAAAAGACAGGTAAGACAATTCCAAAGAACTTGGAATCCATCGGTCACATTTAAAAGTATGGGCCAATCTCTGATTCTGTTGAGCACTGGTTCGAGAACGGATCCTCTTCCACAACTTAAAGCAGATGAGAAATCAATTCGTGGGAAGCTTCAGATTCGCTTAACGGAGGAGGAAAGTTGGATTCATGAAAAGAGACAAAAAATAGTTGGGAAATAAAGGGGACAAGAGGCTGCACTATGAGGAAGATGGAGAATCTGCCAGGAGCTCCTGAGTCTACTGTCTTTTGCGGGAAGTGATGGGTCCTTTTGTCCCGAGCCTTTCAGAAATGATAGGTGGCCAGCTCTGTGCTTTCAGAATGCTGCGCATCGGCTAATAGCCAAAGAAATGGACTTGCTTCTTTAATGAGGTTCTTTTTCATGATCATAAACCTTACACGTGTTCACTGTAGGAAATTTGGAAATTCATTTCAGTATAAAGGAGAAAATTTAAATCAACCATAGCCACCACCCAGAGACAACTTAATATTGTGGTACAAAACAATATGTTATTCTGTAGAACGCCCTTTGGGCTTGTGAAGGTGAGAAGGAATGCCAATTTTTACATCTTTCTACTTGGTGCAGTATTAGGATTGATTTGCCTTGGAGTA